>NC_089841.1:208586967-208711967 GCF_035609145.1 Eleutherodactylus coqui | reverse complement strand
ATGGAGGCTCTAATACCCTGCTGTACTGCCTCTAGCTTGGATACAAGATGTGATATGGGGGCATGGAGGCTCTAGTAATCCTGTTTCCAAGCTAGACGCAGTGCAACAAGATATGATATGGGTGGCCATAGATGGTCTAGTACCCTATTGTACCACCTTTAGCTTGGATACCAGATGTGATACGGGCAGGCATGGAAGCTCTAGTACCCTGTTGTACTGCCTTTAGCTTGGATACAAGATGTGATATGGCGGGCATTGAGGCTTTAGTACCCCATTGTACTGCCTCTAACTTGGATACAAGATGTTATATGGGGGGCATGGAGGCTCTAGTACCCTGTTGTACCACTTCTAGCTTTTATACAAGATGTGATATGGGCAGGCATGGAGGCTCTAGTACCCTGTTGTACTACTTCTCACTCGGATACAAGATGTTATACAGTCAATCATGGAGGCTCTAGCACCCTGTTGTACTACTTCTCGCTCGGATACAAGATGTTATACAGTCAATCATGGAGGCTCTAGTACCCTGTTGTACCACTTCTAGTTTGGATACAAGATGTGATATGGACGGGCATGGAAGCTCCAGTACCCTGTTGTACCACCTCTAGCTTGGATACAAGATGTGATACGTTCAGAAATTGAGGCATACAGGTTGAGTATGGTATGCTGCTGTTATTTTTTGACATATAACTGTAAACTAAAAAGCACTGTTGACTAATGAAATCAAAGTTGGAAGCTTGAGTGTGAACTGGCAAGTAAAGTTTAATGTAGATAAACATATTAGATGGTAAAATAAGACACAAAACAGACATGAAGACCTTTGGGTTTTAGTAGACTGCAAAATGATGAACTTTAGTGTTCAATGCCAGGCAGCTGCTACCAAAGCACATAAGATCATGGTATGCATCAACAGATGCCTAGATTCCTATGATGTGAGCATTATTTTACCCACTGAGTTGATGAGGGCCATGAGAAAATAACTAAAACATTTACTCCTGTCCCTGGATGTCAGTCTGACAATGTGGTATAGTTGGAACATTTATTAGTTTTTTTTTTCTAAAAGATTAGGTTTTATGTTTTCAGCTAATATATATGCAGAAAAAAATGTATAGTATAGTAAAAATAATGTTTTTTCCTAGTGGTACTCAAATTGCAATGTAAAGAAAGAAATATTAAAATGCCAGCATAGAACTGAACAAAGCAAGCACTCACTAACAGATATAGATTAACAAGAGGAAATTAATCTGTCATCTTGCAGGAGCCAAGACCAATATGAATGTCCTTATGTGATTATCTCAATAAATATCTCTTTTGTTTTCTCTAATTGCTGGTTTGAATGTATGAAACTCATCAATGGGATTAAGGCTAATAGATGTTTGGTCACGCATAACAGGCAGAGGAGGAATCTGATACACATACAGGAAAAAAAACTGCACTTAATGAGCTTTGCAAATGTTTGCCATATTTTTAATGAACCCTGGGGCTGTCATTTAGAAATGCTTAGCAACTGCCTTTCCATCCTTGAAAAAAACAGCAACTGAAGGACATTAACACTGTATATACCATAAAAGCAGGCAGCTGTAATAGTGCGTTAGGTAGGATGGTTGTAATGTTTCATTCTGCACCAAAACAGTGATACTTAAGACAATGGAGAGAAGCTATTTAATTAACAATATTTATAATGCATGGAAATGAGTAATAACTGACAATACTATACATGCTCTATGGCCAAAAGTATGTGGACACTAGAACATCATTTTTAAGTATTTGTTGAGCATTATCCTTGGTCATGGTTGCTGCAACTGCAACCACTTTTCTAGGAAGGCCATCCAATACATTATGTAATATGACTGCAGGAATTTGTGTCCATACATCAATAAGAACAGCACATACTTACAGTAATGAGAAAAGAAGTAAATGAACCCTTTGGAATTGCTTGAATTTCTGCATTGATTACTAATAAAATGTGGTCTGATTGTTGTCTAAGTCACAAGTATAGAGAAGCACAATCTAACTAAGGGCTCTTTCACACGAGCGTATATCGGCTGTCGTTTTCACGGTCGACCGATATACGCTATGATCTGAGGAGTAAATACTTGTGAACGGGTGCACAAATCTAATATTCAGATGGCATGGGCCCCAGCGCATGTATACCGAGCATGCCATGCCATTGCCCCTTCTTCATCCTTCCCCCTCGCTGGCTCACCTCCTCACTCCTCCACTCTGGCTGTTTGTAATGGAGGGGGGCAGGATGGGGGCAGAGCTAAGATCCTGCACCCTTCCCGCAGCCAGCAATGGGAGGTTAGCCCCGCCCCCTCCTATTGCAATCAGCCGAGGGGAGGAGAGAAAGGAGAGGGAGTTTAGCAGTCACGCTTCTAAACTTCCTCCCACCTCCCTTCTCCGGGTGCTGTAATTGGATCCCATAGGAGCCCATGCAGCGGCCAATGTATTGAAGCCCGAAAGATAGTTCCAGGACTATCTTTTGGGCTCGACATAAAAGCGCCCGGCGCTACATTGGCCCGGCTGGGCACTTTTACGTTGCTGGAGTACAGCCATGTGATCTGATGCATTGGAATCCAATACATCAGATCGTAGAGTATATCGACCGACCATGAAAACGGCAGCCAATATACACTCGTGTGAAAGAGCCCTAAGGGCTCGTTTAGACAAGCGCTGTCCATGCATTAGAGGCACGCACAGGATGCGCTTCTATAGGAACCAATGGGTTCCTATAGAGGCGTTCACATGAACGATCATTAGATGCGCTAAATTCGCACATCTAACAAAGATAGGATATGCTAGTGCAAACTCGCATCTAAGCTCCATGGTGCACACAAAGATAGAACTTGTCTTATCTTTGGTGCATGCTTTCCATAGACTCCTATGGGAGCTGGAAAGCACGTACAATGTACCTTGGATTGTTTGAACAGGCAGCTTTAAGTAGCTGGAATTAGCCCATTCACGCAATGTTTAGAGTAGTATAGTCGTGATCTCTGCATGCGGCTATACTGCGCCCGGACAGCACTCGTGTGAATGAGACCTAAAGTAGTAACAAGCAAACAGTTGCTTTCATTGAGCCCATTTAGTAGACATCCACAGTGCAAAGAGAAAAATAATTGAACCTCTGTGTTAGCCCTTGTTCAGACGAGTGCTGTTTTAGCTCAGTATAGGCACGTGAAAAGATCACGGCTGTACTGCACTAAAGATTGCATGAACGGGCGATTTACAGCTATTTTAATTAGCTGTGAAATTGTTCGTTCATACAATCGGAGGTGCATGGTGCGTGGTATCCAGCTACAATAGGAATCTATGGAAGGCACGCACCAAAGAAAGGTCAGGTCCTATCTTTTCACACCCCGCGGACCTTAGATGCGAGCATTGCAGTCACATGTCCTATCTTTGTCAGGTGCAAGTATTTAGTGCATCTAAAATTCCTTTATCTGAACGGTTTATAGGAAACCAATGGTTCTAATAAAAACTCTTTCTTTCCGCGTCTCTAATGCGCTAAAACAGTGCTCTTGTGAACAAGGCCTTAATGACATCTCCAAGAGGTAAATGTAAAAAATGTTTCAATTTAGGAGGTGAGATTGGAAATGTGGTTTTCACAGATGCTTTGCCCATTAAATAAAGGCACACAAAACCTGGTTACTGACAAATCTATTCTTCACAAGAAAGATTGCTTAGTGTGAACCATGCCTCGATACAAACAAGTTTCAGAAGACATGTTATAGAGAGGCATGATGCTACCAAAGACTGCAAAATCATTGCTAAAGACCTGGGTGCACATCAGTCCACAAAATTTGTACAAATGGAGAAAATTCAATATTGTTACTACTCTTCCTAACAATGCACATCCGGTTAGGATCACTGGAAAAGCACAATGGGCAATCCTGAAATAGATGAGAAAGAACCTTAGTGTAACCGCAAAAGACCTACAGAAGACTATTAACTGCAATATCCTCTAATTATGTGTCCACTATTAGAAAAACAAAGTGTAAGAATGGTGTTTAGGGAAATACACCGTGAAGAAATCTGTTGTTGTCCAAAAAATATTGTGGCCTATCCTAAATTTGCCTGAGATGCCCTGGATGTTCCACAAATATGTTCAATGGCCTAATGAGACAAATGTGCAACAAATGCAAAAGGTTATATATGGAAGAAAAAAGAACACTGCACGCCAACACAAAGCTGATGACATGTAGATGCCATTGCACTGAGAGGTATGAGTATGGCTAGGCATTGACCAGAAGATGAACAGTCTGGGTCAATCTCAATATAGCAAACAATAATCAAAGCTTCATGCTTCACAGAAGTTTAGGAACCTTAATCCTAGGAAAGCTAAAGGTGGAAAAAGCTGGTTAAATAGACAGCAAACGCAGAAAGCAGAAAAGAGTGACAACTTTGGTGTCCAGGTAAGTGATCAGTGTTCCATTACTAGGATATTGCTAAGGTAAGCACATAAAACTAAGTATAACAGTGAAGCCCGGTATAATATCAAAGTTTTAGAGGTTCAAAATAAGATCCATTTTAGCAAGAAGTGACCTGAGTATTTGCTGCAGAACTTTAAGGATCTAAGCTCAGTGCAGATTGTCTCGGAATTACTTTTTATATAAATTTTTATTCCCTGAATTCAAAAATTACCTTAAATGGCCTCTTTAATTCTTAGTTAATATTGGAATTCAGCACGGGAATTGGTATGAAAATCACTTATTCTTCATTTTGTTAAAATAAAAATGTTGACCAGTATAATTATACATGCTGTCAGGCAAAAATGGTGAATTTTACTTCATCTATGAAAATGATTGAATTATGGGTATTTTGGATAGAAAATTAGCATCCATCTTTTGAAATGTTATATGTGAATGTCTGAAACAAGAATCTAATATATTTAATGGTAATTTTAATATAATTTGTGTGATGCTGTTATCATTGTTATAAATGACTGTTATCATGGTTATACAATTACACAGTGCATACAGTAATATTATACAAATTAAGATTTTATTATTATTAATATATTATTAATTAATGATGAAATGGAAAAGAAAATGCGGCTACACACACCGATCCCTCTACTACTGTTCTATGTTTACGACTTGGTTGTAACAAAATCAGTATGAATGACATAGTTAGGTATTGACATTTCTTTTTTTCTTTGCCAATTTAATGTTCATTGAAGTTTTCAAAATACAATGTAACAGTACAAAACAATACCAGAGACAGGCACTACAAGGGACATGGGAAGGGCAGAGTATAAGGAGAACAAAGTACCAAAGTCAAATACAAAAACAGAAAATATAGAAACATGAACAGACCAGCAGCATATCACTTTTAGAACTGGAGATCGTACAGATAGTTGAACGCAAGGAGGAGTGGACCCAGCACAGGACCAGATCATAGGGGTAGACACTCAGGCAAGGCACCTTATACAGTTATAACCTGGCATGCCTATAAGAGTCAGAAGGCAAAAAAGTCCAATTAGGCTCCCCACATATTAACATATCTATTCTGACCCCAGGGAGATAGGTATAAGATTCTTCATTCTATTTAGAGTAAAAATCTCTGTAAATCATTCCTCTAGGAATGGAGGTTCCGAGTTCTTCCAATAGCGCGGGAGCACATTTTTTGCCATCAGAAGAAGAAAGCTTGTGCGAATCAGAATAAGAGGAATAGCTTCTGGTGAATTTGGGACAGTGATTCTCGTTCTCTCTGCCGTTTCTGCAAGGACTCATAACAAATCTACTGAGAGATGGGCATCTCCATCAGGCGTGCATCATTGTAATGCGGAGTTGCAAGCACATGGTACCACTGGGATATAATTTTGAAGAAAGTTTCTTGGGCCTTGTTAGCTTTGAGGGCCTTGTGAGCAAACTAGAAACATTTGGCCCATTTGGAGGCATCAATGGTGAGCTCCAACTCCATTTCCCATGCAGAACAATAAGAAGGGGCATTTCCAGAGCTAGGACTAACTATAGTAACTAGAGAAATGGGGTGGGATGGAGGGTCAATGAGACACATAATGTTTCAAAAACTCTGTGCAAATGTATGTGATTTTTGATGTCCACGTAAAAATGAGTAAGTTGTATATAGCCAATAAGAGTATCTAAGCAAAATCTATCCAGTGGATATAAGGAATCCATTGGAGCTAAACCGGGGGCCATCTAGCATATGAGTGACATGCAGAGTTTTTATTTGTTTCTTCCCAAAAATGGCTGTTGTAGAACCCTTGAGGGAATGTAGGGTTATCTGAGATTGGAACGAGAGGGCCGTTTAAAGCAATGAGGGAATCTTTTTGACTCAGATGTTTCAACACTGAGATGGTATTAAATGTGTTGAAGGACGTATGACTTTTGGTAATATCTGTAGGAGTATGGGCTCATGGGAGAGTTATGAGGGCCTTCAGACAAATGGTCTGGGCTCTCCAGACCCACAACATATTAGCAGAACTATGAAAATAATCTACTACATGGGAGTTGGCTATTGTGGAGTAATATTTTGTCCAATATGGGAGGCCCAGGGCAATATTACGTTTTGGTCTGAAAAGTGTGTTCCAACTAATGTGAATAGGTCTTCCAAGCCACAAAAAAACACAAATGAGCAAGCAGAGGAAATGCCAAAAAGGAGAAGCAATTACAATTGTAGGGAGGTAAAAAGAAACGTAGGAAGAACATTCATTCTATTATATTTACTTGGCCAAATCTACTCTTCTTATGCCAGGATACAAACAAAATAAAGCAGAGTGGACACCACTAATGAACAAACAAAATGGGGTGCTGCTATTGTGTCAAAAAGGACCATGTTCGAAAAAAAGAAGAAAAAGCGACACATTATTCTAAAGTCAAAGTTTTTAGAAATTTGGGCCAGTAAAGGCTTAAGGTTCATATCAAATAACTCGAAGAGGTCAGAATGTATTCTGATTCCCCGATATCAAATACCACTAGATGGTGAAACCACTGAGTCACTTGTATAGAGGCTGGTAATGCTGATGTGACATTCAGGGCTTCAAATTTTCTTTAATTAATCTGAAAATTGGACCATGACCCCAAATTATCCAATTTTGCTAGAATAGAATGGTTGTGAAATATAAAGTAATAGATCATCTGCAAAAGTGGAGCATTTGTATTCCAGCCCTCTTATGGAGATGTCCCTAATATCTTGGTTGTCTCTAATGAAGACCATAAGGTGTTCCATGACCAAAACATATAGAAGGGGGGGCAAAGGACAATTTTGTCGTATGTCGTTAGTGGTGGAGATTGTGGTGGATAATCTGCCATTTATTTGCAATCTGTCCATTGGAAAGCTATATAAAGCCTGCCCCCAACACACAATTTCTTAAGAGAGGTGCCATATATTGCACAATGTAGCTGTCTTGAGAAACCAAGGGGAGCTCAGAGATAACAAAAGACACTCCAATAAAGAGCAGCTTTACAGAAATGTTCGGCCACAATTCCTCATAGCGTTTTGTCCTTGTCTTAGATATGATGAAATCAAACAGCCCTGACCTAAAGAATCTGAATCACTCATCAGAAAATACTTTTCAGGGAACAGCACAGTGAAAATGTTGGTAGGAACAAATCAATATGAACAGTTTTACAAATGATGAGTAGGTATACTGGAGGAAAGCAAATTGCAAGTTCTTTTTGTTTTCACATAACTTTAACATGGAATCCTTCTTTAGTATAAAAACTCGAAAACCACTCCTTCCAACAAAATTCACCATTAAAGCATTTATCCAAAAGTAGAAAACCTTTTTCTGTCACTTGTGATGCCTCCATAAAATCAATTATCAACTGAAATAAGATGGCGCACCAAAGCTTAAAGGGGTTGTCTCGCGGCAGCAAGTGGGGTTATACACTTCTGTATGGCCATATTAATGCACTTTGTAATATACATCGTGCATTAAATATGAGCCATACAGAAGTTATTCACTTACCTGCTCCGTTGCTAGCGTCCCCGTCGCCATGGATCCGTCTAATTCTGATGTCTTCTTGCTTTTTTAGACGCGCTTGCGCTGTGCGGTCTTCTTCCTGGTGAATGGGGCCGCTCGTGCCGGAGAGCTGGTCCTCGTAGTTCCGCCCCGTCACGTGTGCCGATTCCAGACAATCAGGAGGCTGGAATCGGCAATGGACCGCACAGAGCCCACGGTGCACCATGGGAGAAGACCTGCGGTGCATCGTGGGTGAAGATCCCGGTGGCCATCTTGGTGAAGGAAGAAGTAGGAAGAAGGAAGACGTCGCAGAGCGGGGATTCGGGTAAGTAATAAAAATAAGACATCCCTTGGGGTTGTCCTGCGCTGAACGGGGGGCCTATGGAAAAAAAAAAACCGTTACGGCGCAAGACAACCCCTTTAACTGGACTTGGTTTTGCAAGTATTACTAAAGTCTTTATACATAGTATGAAGCCTATAGTACATATACATTTATTTTTGAAAAACACAACAATTATTATTAATAAAATGACAACTGAGAAAAACATGAAAGCAATATATGATAAGTAACCAAAGAGTAAATAAAAGCATGTTTCTAATATAGGCACGGGTCAATAATTATTACACAATAGAGCAAACACATAATCGGAAAATATCCATTATTGTGACAAGTAATGCTCAAGTGTACTCAGCCAAAAAATGTATCCCATAAAGGCTTTGAATATTTTGCATCATTGCTTTGGTAATTTAAATGGTAAAATACATTACAAGTCATATAATCCTCACATAAAGTATGCACTCCATGAAAAATGCTCCTTCTCACTAAGACAGGTTACATTATAAAGCTGTACAAATCAGTCAGATTAATGCTACAGCATTGGTCAGCATATAAAATAACATGTCAGTAGAGGATGTGATGTACAGTGTATTACTGTAACTTGAAATTCATAGCACTTTAACACCTGTTGCCATGGCTACTGTGTTATCCAGACATTGGAGAGGCTGGTCTACGTTTTTATAAATCTGTCATTTCAAGGAAATAAATTAAGAAAGCTGATGACAAGTTCTGGATTATATAATTTTCTTTTTAACTGTATCTCACACATTGAGTCTAATTTTGAACAAACGCGTACAAGTAGATCCGAAATTCTTTGTTGGAGACATTTTAAAACAGACACTTAAGAACACAATTACATTTATGGTTCGTTTAACTTGCTTTTATTTATTTTAGAAAGGGACAGTTTTTCAAAATCAGTTTAGGGAAGCTTTCAGACGAGCCTATTATTATAGCTTCAGATTTGGGCCATGTTTGGCGAATCTTAATACGGAGTTAATGTAAATCGGAATATCTATTCGCATGGTCGTATTATTCATAGCCGTTTTTTAAGAGAACGCAGCATGACCTATTTTTTTTCCATTTTTGCTTCCGTATTGCTAATATTTTCTATTAGGAAGATATGGAAAAATATTTGTCGAGTAGAAAATAAAATATACGGAGACAAAAACAGATCAAATACGGCTGAAATACTGATGAGATACTGTTGGGATGGCATCTGTAAGTGCGTGATACAGATCCTTATTACGGACATGTTAAAAAATGCTAGTCTGAAAATGGCTTTGATATCAATTTTTACAGTAAATGCTTCTTTAAAGGGGTTGTCCCGTGAAACAAAGTGGGGGTATACACTTCTGTATGGCCATATTAATGCACTTTGTAATATACATTGTGCATTAATTATGAGCCATACAGAAGTTATTCACTTACCTGTTCCGCTGCTGGCGTCCCCGTCTCCATGGTGCCATCTAATCTTCAGCGTCTAATCGCCCGATTAGACGCGCTTGCGCAGTCCAGTCTTCTCCCTTCTGAATGGGGCCGCTCGTGCCAGAGAGAGGCTCCTCGTAGCTCCGCCCCGTCACGTGTGCCGATTCCAGCCAATCAGGAGGCTGGAATCGGCAATGGACCGCACAGAAGACCTGCGGTCCACCAAGGGTGAAGATTCCGGCGGCCATCTTCACAAGGTAAGTAAGAAGTCACTGGAGCGCGGAGATTCGGGTAAGTACTACCCGTTTTTTTTTTTTATCCCTGCATCGGGTTTGTCTCGCGCCGAACAGGGGGGCTATTGAAAAAAAGAAAAAACCCGTTTCGGCGCGGGACAACCCCTTTAAGCCGACCTTCACATATGGTAGAAATGGAGCGGAGTTTCCATTGGTGGAATTGCTGTTGAAATTCAACAACATTTACTCTACAAGCCATGTGGTGGGGATTCGAAAAAATCCACCATTTGCAGAATTGGTGAATATTTGGTGTGGGTTTTCTGCTACAGAAAGCCCGTAGCAAATATGTCATATGTGACGATAGCCGTACAGTTTGATATGAAATCAATACATTTTTGAAGTTTTTTTTAAATATAAAAACTGGGCAAGGTGTCTCCATATTAAAATTGGGATAAAGTGACTGTATTTTGCCTGTTAGCTTTTGGCCTCTATTTAGTTGTAAATCATTTAGGAACAATTGTAAGGCTGCTGACGTAGGGTTTTTTACCACATTTCAATCTTTTTTGAATACATTTATTATTTTTTGCAAATCTAAAATTATCCAACTCTGTAGTATGTTTTTGACATCAATTCTACATGGTTCTCAAGATCGCAGTTATCCAAATGGTAGTTGCATTGTTTACTTCCAGTGGATACAAATCTGACCTTGCCATGTGATAACACAGAAGTGTTCCTCTCATTAGATGATGGCGATCTAATAACTACTAAAACCACAAGTCTTTGCATGTTCAACATGACTTGGACATGGACACCAAAAATTACTCTTTTACGACCCAAGTGATCACTCTAGTGATAAACTTCCTGGAAAGAGTGGATATTTTCTGAGAAATGGAAAGTTCATAATCTCAGAGTATATATATTTGAAGCCTCCCCAAAAATTAGGCTTGGACTTATTTTCGAGGGAGTTCTTATTTTCGGGGAAACGGGGTATGAATGACTGATAGGTGGCTTCCCAAGCATTGTATATCACACCAATGCTTGCAAGCTTACATATCAGGTGTTTAGAGAATTGTAAGAGATATTATTTTAGATGAATAATGCTATGACACAGTTCCGATACTCATCCTGGTTGGAAGTGGTGCTTTGTTAAGAGAAAAGGCACTGTGCCAAATGTTAGCCACCATGTTGATATTTCATCCATGCTCGTTAGGTTATCACTAGAGATGAGCGAGCACGCTCGGATAAAGCAGTTACTCGAGCGAGCATAGCTCTTCTCGAGTAACTGCTTACTGGTCCGAGCAGGCTCGGGGGGGGGGGGGGGTGAGCTGGGGCAGAGAGAGAGAGATCCCTCTGACTCTCCAACCCCCCCCCCCCCCCCGCTACCGCCCCCGCCGCTCCCCGAGCCTGCTTGGACCAGTAAGCAGTTACTCGAGTCGCTCGAGTAACAGCTTTATCCAAGCGTGCTCGCTCATCTCTAGTTATCACATTCATTACAATTATGTATTTTACCAAAGAATATTCTCTTTTTTATTTTGTTCATTAAAGGGTTAAAGAACTGTATTTTGTAATAAGAATAAAGCAGACAGCAATGTCTCTTCATCCCTCCCACATGTGTTGAAACATCATCTGAACAGTAATTATACTGTACAAAGGCATATACTATTTGCCATAGCTTCTGAAGTCAAGACCCTAATGATAGTTTGGAGATTGCAAAATACATTTTCTGCACTTAACAGATGTCAGAGGTGCTTTCTGAAGAAATACAGGGATGCAGAATCAGGTTTATGCTTTATTAGCTACATTTTCCAAACTATGACACACAAACTTGTGGAAATCGAGAGACAGACGAGACAAATAGTATTGGATAAACATAGAAATTTATTTTCTGTACAGAATACAATTTCTGTATTTTTTACTAAGTCCTTCAGTGTTTGTTTCCTAAATTATTTATTATACTCTATTAATTATTTACATATTAATATGTTCAGTATAAAATTTCAGTCTCACCATGGGATTTTTTAAAGCAATGTGATGCATGCAAGTCAGAATATTTCAGGAGGACCTGTCACCACAAAGTGCATATCGGTTTTATTTAAAAACTCTACACCCCCCCCACCACCACCCGGAAAAAAATAATAGACATTTTTCTTAATATGACCAATTAAAAAATTATACATATTGGTATGTAGCTAACTTTTGAAACTCCCTGCAGAGGTTGGGTACAAACTTCTAAGTTGTGTGATCCTGGCATGCCCTGCACCTCCCATGATCCTCTATAGCAATGATGTAACTGATGTAACTGTCTACATTTTTTGATGATGTATATTAGGGATATTCTAGACCTTTTCCTAGATGCGGGATAAATCTGCAGACGGGATCACCAAGGCTGATACTGCATATTTACCAGGTTTCAGGGCTGGTTAGCTGTTCATTCGATTTAATAGGGAGGTTTGTCCTACTCTTTCCTCTGCCATGATGAGATACACCATCCCCCTGGATAGTGCTATGCCTATATACATCTAATGGATAGTTTTAGGAAGTCGGGGAAAAAAAGGTCTTTACCTCTTGGAATCGAGCATACATACCAAGGTAAGACTGTTCCCATTTCTTCTTGGTGGCTATTTTACACATTTTCTATATAAAAATATGGCTACTGATGCTTTGGCTGATAGCAAGCTTTCTTTATAAATCACTATTTTTCTAGTAGTTGACTACTTATTCACCATTTTTCTTTATCAATCACTGTTGTGGTTTGCAAATAATTAGCCAACAATTCTATTTGTTAGCAGTACTTTGTGCATATTGTTATTAGTTTTCATATATATATTGTTCATCTTGTCTTAGCGTATATTTCAAAAAAGTAAATTTTTAACTATAGAATTCTTTCAATCTTTTCCATTCTGAAATATACCAATGTACTGCAGTACCAGGACAGACTATCAAACTTGGGGTTATTCAGTTTGGAAAAGAGACAGTCTAGGGTTGATCTGATTGATGAAAATTGACCATTCAGTTGTTGCCTACTTTGGATCATCCTATGGATTAACTACAAATATATGAACGGATAATACATACATCTATTTGATGATCTTTTTATACCTAGGCCTATTATGATGATAAGGGGGCATTATTTACATCTAGAGGAGAGAATAGTTTGTCCTCGTAGTGAATGTTTTTTTCCTTATGGAACCTTCTGCCACATGATGTTGTTATTATTGATTTCTTAAATAAATTCAAAAGGGACCCAGATGCCTTTCGTGAAAAAGATAAAATTACAAGTTGTAGGTACTTGATTTCTGGAAATGGGATATTGATCAAGTGATTTATTCTGATTGCAATATTTTGAATCAAGAAGGAATTTTCTACAAATATGGGTCAATTAGCACTTACTTCATATGGCTTTTTGCTTTCCTCTGGATTAACATGGAAAGATTATAGGTTTGACTAGATGGACCTTTGTCTTTTTTTCAACTTTGTCAACAGTGTAAGATGAATAAGAGAGAATTCTGTGTTTTCAGTTGGGGAAAGAACTTAGGGCTATTGATGAAGCCAGCTTGTCCTCAGGCAATCATAAAATCGTAGAGTTGGAAACGACCCCCAGGGTCACTAAATTATCCTAGACAGATGTCTGTCCAGCCTCTGTTTTAAGACTTCCATTGAAGGAGAACTCACCATCTCCCATGGTAAGCTGTTCCACTCATTGATCCCCCATACTGTCAGAAAGTTTTTTTCTAATATCTAATTTGTGTCTCCTCTAGAGATGAGCGAGCACCAAAATGCTCGGATGCTCGTTACTCGGGACGAACTTTTCGCGATGCTCGAGGGTTCGTTCCGAGTAACGAACCCCATTGAAGTCAATGGGCGACCCGAGCATTTTTGTGTATCGCCGATGCTCGCTAAGGCTTTCATTTGTGAAAATCTGGGCAATTCAAGAAAGTGATGGGAACGACACAGAAACGGATAGGGCAGGCGAGGGGCTACATGTTGGGCTGCATCTGAAGTTTCCAGGTCCCACTATTAATCCACAGTAGCGGCAAGAGTGAGACCCCCCCCCTCCCAACAACTTTGACTTCTGAAAAGCCCTCATTAGCAATGCATACCTTAGATAAGCACCACACTACCTCCAA
Organism: Eleutherodactylus coqui; assembly: GCF_035609145.1. NCBI lineage: Eukaryota > Metazoa > Chordata > Amphibia > Anura > Eleutherodactylidae > Eleutherodactylus > Eleutherodactylus coqui. Next base: position 208,697,918 of record NC_089841.1, on the reverse strand, counting down.
CAAAGCACAATCACTGCCTGCGTGACACTTTGCTGCCACTTCTCCTGGGTTACATGCTGTCCAACCCCCCCCCCCACCGCACGACGCAATGTCCACAGCGCACACCAAAGTGTCCCTGCACAGCCTTCAGCTACACTCATGCCACACCACCCTCATGTCTATTTATAAGTGCGTCTGCCAGAGGAAAAGCAGGCACACACTGCAGAGGGTTGGCACGGCTAGGCAGCAACCCTCTTTAAAAGGGGCGGGGCGATAGTCCACAATGCTGTACAGAAGCAATGAGAAATCCAATCCTGTGCCACCTCCATCTGGAGCTGCACACGTGGGCATAGCAATGGGGAACCTATGTGCCACACACTATTCATTCTGTCAAGGTGTCTGCATGCCCCAGTCAGACCGCGTTTTTTTATAAATAGTCACAGGCAGGTACAACTCCGCAATGGGAATTCCGTGTGCACCCACAGCATGGGTGGCTCCCTGGAACCCACCAGCTGTACATAAATGTATCCCATTGCAGTGCCCATCACAGCTGAGGTAACGTCCGATTAAATGCAGGTGGGCTTCGGCCCACACTGCATGCCCCAACCTGACCGGGGTTTTTAATTCATAGACACAGGCAGGTACAACTCCCTATTGTGAAGTCCCTGTGGACCGACAGCATGGGTGGGTGCCAGGAAGCCACCGGCGGTACATAAATATATCCCATTGCAGTGCCCAACACAGCTGAGGTAATGTCGTGCTTAATGCAGGTGGACTTCGGCCCACACTGCATGCCCCAGTCAGACTGGGGTTCTTTAGAAGTGGACACATGCAGTTACAACTCCCTGTGGACCCACGGCATGGGTGGCTCCCTGGACCCACCGGCGGTACATAAATATATCCTCATTTGATTACACTGTAGGCGAGGGCCCCCAAAAATTGGTGTACTAATGTACCTGAGAAAAATTGCCCATGCCCAACCAAGAGGGCAGGTGAAATCCATTAATCGCTTTGGTTAATGTGGCTTAATTGGTAACTAGGCCTGGAGGCAGCCCAGTTAAAATAAAAATTGGTTCAGGTAAAAGTTTCAACGCTTTAATGAGCATTGAAACGTATAAAAATTGTTTACAAAAATTATATGACTTGGCCTTGTGGGCCTAAGAAAAATTGCCCGTTCGGCGTGATTATGTGAGGTTTCAGGAGGAGGATCAGGAGGAGGAGGAGGAATATTATACACAGATTGATGAAGCAAAAAGGTCCCCGTTTTTGATGGGGATACAGAACGATGCTTCCATCCGCGGGTGCAGCCTACGTATTGCTTAGGTATCGCTGCTGTCCGCTGGTGGAGAAGAGAAGTCTGGGGAAATCCAGGCTTTGTTCATCTTGATGAGTGTAAGCCTGTTGGCACTGTCGGTTGACAGGCGGGTACGCTTATCTGTGATGATTCCCCCAGCCGCACTAAACACCCTCTCCGACAAGACGCTAGCCGCAGGACAAGCAAGCACCTCCAGGGCATACAGCGCGAGTTCAGGCCACGTGTCCAGCTTCGACACCCAGTAGTTGTAGGGGGCAGAGGCGTCACGGAGGACGGACGTGCGATCGGCTACGTACTCCCTCACCATCCTTTTACAGTGCTCCCGCCGACTCAGCCTTGACTGGGGAGCGGTGACACAGTCTTGCTGGGGAGCCATAAAGCTGGCCAGGGCCTTAGAGAGTGTTCCCCTGCCTGTGCTGTACATGCTGCCTGATCTCCGCGCCTCCCCTGCTACCCGGCCCTCGGAACTGCGCCTTTGGCCACTAGCGCTGTCGGATGGGAATTTTACCATCAGTTTGTCCGCCAGGGTCCTGTGGTATAGCATCACTCTCGAACCCCTTTCCTCTTCGGGTATGAGAGTGGAAAGGTTCTCCTTTACTGTGCGTCAAGTAGTGTGTACACCCAGTAATCCGTAGTGGCCAGAATGCGTGTAACGCGAGGGTCACGAGAAAGGCATCCTAACATGCAGTCAGCCATGTGTGCCAGGGTACCTGTATGCAACACATGGCTGTCCTCACTAGGAAGATCACTTTCAGGATCCTCCTCCTCCTCCTCCTCCTCCTCAGGCCATACATGCTGAAAGGATGACAGGCAACCAGCATGTGTACCCTCAGCAGTGGGCCAAGCTGTCTCTTCCCCCTCCTCCTCATCCACCTCATGCTCCTCCTCCTCACCGTGCTGAGATATAGACAGGAGGGTGCTCTGACTATCCAGCGACATACTGTCTTCCCCCGGCTCTGTTTCCGAGCACAAAGCGGCTGCCTTTATGCTTTGCAGGGAACTTCTCAAGAGGCATAGCAGAGGAATGGTGACGCTAATGATTGCAGCATCGCCGCTCACCACCTGGGTAGACTCCTCAAACTTTCCAAGGACCTGGCAGATGTCTGCCAACCAGGCCCACTCTTCTAAAAAGAATTGAGGAGGCTGACTCCCACTGCGCCACCCATGTTGGAGTTGGTATTCCACTATAGCTCTACGCTGCTCATAGAGCCTGGCCAACATGTGGAGCGTAGAGTTCCACCGTGTGGGCACGTCGCACAGCAGTCGGTGCACTGGCAGATTAAACCGATGTTGCAGGGTGCGCAGGGTGGCAGCGTCCGTGTGGGACTTGCGGAAATGTGCGCAGAGCCGGCGCACCTTTCCGAGCAGGTCTGTCAAGCGTGGGTAGCTTTTCAGAAAGTGCTGAACCACCAAATTAAAGACGTGGGCCAGGCATGGCACGTGCGTGAGGCTGCCGAGCTGCAGAGCCGCCACCAGGTTACGGCCGTTGTCACACACGACCATGCCCGGTTGGAGGCTCAGCGGCGCAAGCCAGCAATCGGTCTGCTCTGTCAGACCCTGCAGCAGTTCGTGGGCCGTGTGCCTCTTATCTCCTAAGCTGAGTAGTTTCAGCACGGCCTGCTGACGCTTGCCCACCGCTGTGCTGCCATGCCGCGCGACACCGACTGCTGCCGACGTGCTGCTGCTGACACATCTTGATTGCGAGACAGAGGTTGCGTTGGAGGAGGAGGAGGAGGAGGAGGGTGGTTTAGTGGAGGAAGCATACACCACCGCAGATACCAGCACCGAGCTGGGGCCCGCAATTCTGGGGGTGGGTAGGACGTGAGCGGTCCCAGGCTCTGACTCTGTCCCAGCCTCCACTAAATTCACCCAATGTGCCGTCAGGGAGATATAGTGGCCCTGCCCGCCTGTGCTTGTCCACGTGTCCGTTGTTAAGTGGACCTTGGCAGTAACCGCGTTGGTGAGGGCGCGTACAATGTTGCGGGAGACGTGGTCGTGCAGGGCTGGGACAGCACATCGGGAAAAGTAGTGGCGACTGGGAACTGAGTAGGGCGGGGCCGCCGCCGCCATCATATTTTTGAAAGACTCCGTTTCCACAACCCTATACGGCAGCATCTCCAGGCTGATAAATTTGGCAATGTGCACGTTTAACGCTTAAGCGTGCGGGTGCGTGGCGGCGTACTTGCGCTTGCGCTCAAACACTTGCGCTAGCGACGGCTGGACGGTGCGCTGACAGACATTGGTGGATGGGGCCGAGGACAGCGGAGGTGAGGGTGTGGGTGCAGGCCAGGAGACGGTAGTGCCTGTGTCCTGAGAGGGGGGTTGGATCTCAGTGGCAGGTTGGGGCACAGGGGGAGAGGCAGCGGTGCAAACCGGAGGCGGTGAACGGCCTTCGTCCCACCTTGTGGGGTGCTTGGCCATCATATGTCTGCGCATGCTGGTGGTGGTGAGGCTGGTGGTGGTGGCTCCCCGGCTGATCTTGGCGCGACAAAGGTTGCACACCACTGTTCGTCGGTCGTCTGCACTCTCAGTGAAAAACTGCCAGACCTTTGAGCACCTCGGCCTCTGCAGGGTGGCATGGTGCGAGGGGGCGCTTTGGGAAACAGTTGGTGGATTATTCGGTCTGGCCCTGCCTCTACCCCTGGACACCGCACTGCCTCTTGCAACCTGCCCTGCTGCTGCCCTTGCCTCCCCCTCTGAAGACCTGTCCTCAGTAGGCGTAGCAAACCAGGTGGGGTCAGTCACCTCATTGTCCTGCTGCTCTTCCTCCGAATCCTCTGTGCGCTCCTCCCTCGGACTTACTGCCCTTACTACTACCTCACTGATAGACAACTGTGTCTCATCGTCATCGTCCTCCTCACCCACTGAAAGGTCTTGAGACAGTTGCCGGAAGTCCCCAGCCTCATCCCCCGGCCCCTGGAACTTTCCAATGGTTGGGCATCAGTCACGATAAACTCCTCTGGTGGGAGAGGAACCAGAGAACAGGGGCCCGAGAACAGTTCCTGGGAGTCTGCCCGCTCCTCAGAATGTGTCATTGTAATGGAGTGAGGAGGCTGGGAGGAAGGAGGAGCAGCAGCCAGAGGATTCTGAGTTGCAGCAGTGGACGGCGCAGAACTGTGGGTGGACGATAGATTGCTGAATGCACTTTCTGCCATCCACGACAGGACCTGCTCACACTGCTCATTTTCTAATAAAGGTCTACCGCATGGACCCATTAATTGTGCGATGAATGTGGGGACGCCAGAAACGTGCCTCTCTCCTAATCCCGCAGCAGTCGGCTGCGATACACCTGGATCAGGAGCTCGGCCTGTGCCCACACCCTGACTTGGGCCTCCGCGTCCTCGGCCGCGTCCACGTCCTCTAGGCCTACCCCTACCCCTCAGCATGCTGTATTACCAGTAATGCAGAAACAGAACGCTGTAATTAAATGTGCCGCTTATTGGCCTGTGGTTGGAGGCTGACTTCGCTTACGGAACGCCAGGAAATAATTTTGCGCAAGCCTGCTGTAACACTTAGCTGGCTGCGTATGAATTTGGAGCACAACTACACCCAGCAGAGACCCAGAACACTGAGGACAGTCACAGGCAGCCCAAATTGATTTTTTTCCCCAAATGTTTTTGCAAAGGCCCACTGCCTATATTCAATCAATATATCTCTTCTCTCTCTGCGTCACCACTTCTGTCCCTGGAGTATGTCAAAGAACTGCAGAGTGTTGCTCTGTGGACTGCAATACAGCGGTGATTTAACAGCCCAGACAGAGCCAGGAAATTATTTTGCGCAAGCCTGCTGTAACACTTAGCTGGCTGCGTATGAATTTGGAGGACTACTACACCCAGCAGAGACCCAGAACACTGAGGACACTCACAGGCAGCCCAAATAGATTTTTTTCCCCAAATGTTTTTGCAAAGGCCCACTGCCTATATTCAATCAATATATCTCTTCTCTCTCTGCGTCACCACTTCTGGCCCTGGAGTATGTCAAAGAACTGCAGAGTGTTGCACTGTGGACTGCAATACAGCGGTGATTTAACAGCCCAGACAGAGCCAGGAAATTATTTTGCGCAAGCCTGCTGTAACACTTAGCTGGCTGCGTATGAATTTGGAGGATTACTACACCCAGCAGAGACCCAGAACACTGAGGACAGTCACAGGCAGCCCAAATAGATTTTTTTCCCCAAATGTTTTTGCAAAGACCCATTGCCTATATTCAATCAATATGTCTTCTGTCCCTGCCTAACCACCACTTCTGGCCCTGGAGTATTACTGCAGGGCGCAATGCTCTGCACGGCCGATATACAAAAAAAAAAAAAAGTGCAACACTGCAAAAAGCAGCCTCCACAGTACTGCACACGGCTAGATGTGGCCCTAAGAAGGACCGTTGGGGTTCTTGAAGTCTAAAATACTCCTAACACTCTCCCTATAGCAGCTCCACCAAGACAGCACTTTCCCTCCTCTATGTCAGAACAAATCTGTGGCAAGCCGCGGGAGGGGCCGATTTTTATACTCGGGTGACACCTGATCTCGCCAGCCACTCACTGCAGGGGGGTGGTATAGGGCTTGAACGTCGCAGGGGGAATTTTTAATGCCTTCCCTGTCTTTCTATTGGCCAGAAAAGCGCACTAAAGTCTCAGAGATGAAAGTGAAAGTAACCCGAACATCGCGTGGTACTCGTTACGAATAACGAGCATCTCGAACACGCTAATACTCGAACGAGCATCAAGCTCGGACGAGTACGTTCGCTCATCTCTAGTCTCCTCCCTTTCAGTTTCATCCCATTGCTTCTAGTCTTTCTTTGCACTGTGATAGCCCTTCAGATATTTGTAGACAGCTATTAAGTCACTTTTCTGACTTCTTTTTTGCAAGCTAAACATTCCCACATACTTTAACTGTTCCTCATAGGACATGATTTGCAGACTGCTCACCATCCTGGTAACTCTTCTCTAAGGTTGCTACAGTTTGTCGTTGCCTTTTTTAAATTGAGGTGCACAGAACTGGACACAGTATTCCAGATGAGGTCTGACTAAGGAAGAGTAGAGGGGGATAATTACCTAATGTGATCTAGACTCTATATTTCACTTAATACATCCCAGAATTGTGTTTGCCTTTTTTGCTACTACATCACATTGTTGACTCATGTTCAGCTTATAATCTATTAGAAACTCAGTCTTTATCACATGTGCTGCTGCTTAGCTCAATTCCTCCAATTCTGTATGTGCTTTTTTTATTTTTGTTGCCCAATTATGAAGGTAATTCTAAATCTGCTCTGTTTCCTGACTGTTTGTGACTGTTGAAATTGGTCAGATCTCACTAGCAAAACTAATTGGTGACATATGTGGACCAATTCTTAAAACTTAAAGTCTTTATGCTGAAGGGCTCTCTTAAAAACCCTGAGAAGCAACCTTTTACTTACCAGTGGTTTCAAATTATATATGAGTGGGGAAACCACCCAATGTGGATGTGGCAATTGTAAAGCTCTCTAGGCATCTAAAGATGCTGCTCTTCTTAAAGGCCCCATAGTCAGGAAGGTGAATTTGGCTTTAAAGTACATCTATATGTCTAGAGCAATCCAAGCTACGGTGTCAATAGCTTATTCAGAGGCAGCTCAAGCACTTAGGATTTGGTTCTTTTATTTGCAGAATGATATCTAATGATAATCCACAGACATAGCCCATTAAAAGTCTTTTGCTTTAATTTTTTCGGAATTTCGTTGGCCTCCGATTTTCTGTATGATGCTACTGAGCTTGTTGCAGAGCTGTTGGACTGTGAATAGGGCATCAAATCATGAATTGTGCACTCTACAGTTTCAGTCAGGCAGGTTGTTTGGTTTCAGAGGAAAATGGAGAATTTTCCTCAAGGGTCTGAGTCCTCCTTCCTTTAGCTCTCCTACATGACGTGCAAATCAATGAATGGCCGAGTGCTGCCTGTGATTGGCTGAGTGCTGTGACCAATCACAGGCAGCGTTCAGCTGTCATTCAATGAGTAGCTGAGTGCTGCCTGTGATTGGCTAAGCGCTCAATTAATCAAAAACACCCCTTCAATACACTTCACTACACTGCCGGGAAATCTTCACAACACTGCCAGGAAATCAAGCGGCTAGATGCACCTGAGCCCCAACAGTGGTGGAGAGGTGAGTATATATTTTTTTTATTTTTTACACAACCCAGTAATGATTTTCAGGGAAGTCCTTATATTTAAATCCCTTCCCCAAAAATCAGTGCAGGGGTTGCCAGCAGCCTATTGTTTTCAATAGGGCCGCTGGCAGCAGCGGTGGCCCCATTGAAATTAATGGTGCACGGAGCTTTGTTCACACGTTTTACTGCACATCCATGCAGTACTGCATTTTGCGCAGCATAGATGCGTGCAAAATAACACTCATGTGAACGTGGCGTAATAGTGGTCCCTCAGTCGTTCCCACAAGGTAATAGTGGTTAGTCTGTACCCACCCCACAAAGTAACCATGCTTTCTTTTTCTCTAAAATCTTGCTGTTCCAAAAATAGCCATTGGACATCTATGACATGGCTCGGCAAACACGCAGTCATTGTGGTCAGGTATGTATTTGGCTTAGTAGATGCTGTCCATAAGCTGACTGCAGCTCTACTTTGCTCCTTCCATTTACAGAGTGGAGCTTGGCCACCTGTGCATTCTGAATCCTCTTCCTGTTTTCTTCTATGAGGCACTAGAGTAGAGAATGAGACACAGGACAGGATTCAGGATACACTGATGGCTCAGCACCGTGCTTTGAAAGGAAGGAGCTCATTAACCTCTTATAGACCAGCCTATTTTTTGCCTAAAGAACCAAGTAATTTTCATCATCACATTGCAAGAGACATAACTCATTGACAATTCCATATGAGAGCTTGTTTTAAGTTGAATGAGTTGTATTTTTTAATGGCACCACCCTGGAGTACATGTCATTACAATGCCCTGCATAACTTTTATTACATTTTTGGGAAAATAGAAAAAAATGTCTGGATATTCTGCTATTATTTTTGTGTTTTGTTTTTATAGCGTTCACCAAAAATAACATGATAATTTTCTTATATGAATCAGCATGAATATTGTAAAACCAAGATTATATAGATTTTTTTTTATTTTGTACTACTTTTGCACAATAATTTTTTTTTAAAGAAAATTTATTGAATCTGCATTGCCGCATTCTAAGACCTGTAGCATTTTTATTTTTCCCATATCAGAGCTATGTGAGGACTTGTTTTTTGTGGGAAGAGATGTAGTTTTTATTGGTACCAGTTTGAGGCACATGTAACTCTTAGATTGCTTTTTATTGCATTTTTGGGAGGCAAACAAAAGAAAAATAACAATTCCGACATTAGTTTTTAAACTATTTCTTTGACATTCACCATGCGAGATAAATAGCTAAATATTTTTATTGTCTGGGTCATTATAAATGTGGCAATACCTATTATATGTTGGTTTTTAAAAATTTGTTTTGGTATTTTATTCATTTAAAAGTTTTTTTTTTTGCAAATTTTTTTAAACTGGAATTTTTTCTTTAATCACTGTGACAGTAGGGTTCTTTTTGAACTTAATTATTTACACTGAGAAGAGCCCACTAACTAATTTTAACCATAAAATATAACTTTTATTCACTCTGTTAAAAATTAAGCTCACTGACAAACATACACAGATATATATCAATCTAAATGATCAATTTACGATCAGTAAAGTATCAACACTGTAGTTCCAATTTCAATAGATTCTCTTGGTGGACAAAAAGTATATAAATTATGCACGATCAACTTGTTTTTGTGTGTCGTGCAGAAATTAATTTATTCTCCCACAGTCGACGCGTTTCTTCAGTCACCTCCAACCTGTGAATCTCCAACTATATCTTCTACACCCAAATCACTCATATTTATAATCTCAAGCATACCACATGACATGAAATGGTTAAATTCACAGGCATATCCCGGCTTCATGCAAACATTAACTCTTTACTCGCTGCAGGTGTGCAACACACATAACAAATGACTAGACAATTTCTGCACAGTGCATCTACACAAGACATTACATGCATGACATTTATGGAGGGGCCAGGAATACATGTTCTGGGCCACTACAGAATCACATCTTCAAGAACCCTGCAGGGACTAAAAAAATAATGTCAAAAAGATTTAATAAGTTTACTCTAAAGAAAAAATTCCTTATTTACACTGGGAAGAGCCCACTAACTAATTTTAAACATAAAATATAACTTTTATTCACTCTGTTAAAAATTAAGCTCACTGACAAACATACACAGATATATATCAATCTAAATGATCAATTTACGATCAGTAAAGTATCAACACTGTAGTTCCAATATTAATAGATTCTGTTGGTGGACAAAAAGTATATAAATTATGCACGATCAACTTGTTTTTGTGTATCGTGCAGAAATTAATTTATTCTCTCACAATCGACGCGTTTCTTCAGTCACCTCCAACCTGTGACTGATTCATCAGGATGGGGAGACAGTATATTACAGAAATAGGTCCACTTTGATGATGGATAGTGAGGATGTATTAATCACTTATCAAAAACTACCTTCTTTCTTGGGGATTTTTATATACAGTACGGGAGTTTTCATCTCCCCAAAATTTGATAATACTTGTGTTGCAAATGGTCTGAATTATGATATTAATTGGTTTCAGCTCAGTACTTGAAGTATCCACCCCAGATTGATTTAAGTTTAGTCGTGGTTAACGGATGCCATCCGAGCTAAATCTCTAACCACATTAATGATATCACTCGGGAATCATGTGGTTACGATAATACGCGGACTGGTATCCAACTGATGTATGTATCTTCACTGTGACTCTGTTAGACTTATGGTCATCAGTGTGATCTTATTCCATAAATTATTCTAGTAACTTACTGGGGTACTTCTGTGTAGCTGTCCCTGATGTTTGTTCATAACCACAGATGTTACACAGCTACTTGAAATGTTTTTATATAGGCGGTCATAAACACAGTTGGGCCTCAATATTATGAGCCCATTGATAAACTATGTTATCATTAGTGTCCTTAGTGCAGCTTTTGGTTAGTGTAAGTCAAAAGTGCTAGATACTTTGGCTCAATTGCAGTGACTGAACATTAAAGCTGACTTAGTTTGTTGCCCGGATCACTAAAGAGAGCTGTAACATAGTACTGGAATCGGATGTGATATCTGATAGCACCCTTCAACCGTTCCCCCACAGCACAGCATGTGCAACCGCCGGGATCAATGTCCCACAATAAACTGACAGACCTGGTATCCTCTGGTTTGTCAGGTTTTAAGTATACCAAACTCCTCCCCTCTCATTGGGGGCTCGTCTCTGTCTGCACCTATCACAAGACGTCCGGCCCTGAAGTGGGCGTTCCCATCTGCTGCAATCATGTGACCACTAGTGTCCCATGACTCAAATCATGTGGCTGCGGGTGTCATGTGACCTATTAACTCACGAGGCGCCACACAGGTCCTTAATTATTGCAGAAATTCAGCGTTATATCCTGAGTACCGCTGTCTTGCTTGACAGTTTCTTGTTAATGTCTCACTCGCTGTCTGCTTGTTCAACGCCCATGCTCACTGTCCCCTTATTAGTTTGAAATCGCTCACTTTTAACGGAGAAACTATCTCCAACTTTTTTATTATATGAATGATGTATTAAATAGGCGATCCTATTGTTTTATGATCACACTACCTAGCAAACCATTATGAGCAATAAACAATAGAACAGGGCTGTCGTGTCATTTCTATGATTTGTGCAGTGATGATATTTATTTGGAGTGGTATCTTTTAATTGTAGCTCAAGCTAACAGCAAATGAACTGATTTTTCTTGCTGAACAAGATAAGTGTTTCCATAAAAAGACTTCACCATTGTCCTAATTAAGGTTTTTTATTTTTTTATTTTTATTTGATCCATTCATCTCAAAATGTTGCTATAAACTGTGTGTTATTACAACCATATTTATTTTACAGATGTATTTTTGAGGTCCTCACATTATATTCATGGTATCTATTAACACTTAAATGAAAGGAGCAAACGACAAACATTCATTCAAGCCATTTGGAGCCACTGAATTCAAGCGATGGATCCATCTTGATTCCTTCTGAAGTAGATCGCGATCTACATTGCCTCTACGTGCCGTCAAACGCAGGGTCTCGATTCCTCTAAATACCACCTTATGGGGATCATTCCCATGTACGTCTCGGATGTGGTTTGCTAAACTAGTGCTCTCATTCCTGTTTATGTTTCCTATATGTGAGAGCACTCTTCTTCGCAATTGTTGTGTCGTCTTACCTACATAGTCCTTTGGACAAGGACGTTGCGACATATATAACAGCTGTGGTTCTGCAGTTAATGAAGCTCCTAATGGAGTAGGTTTTACCCGTTGCTGCACCAGTGAAGGTTTTGGTCCTCTCCATAAAAGGACAGGCTTTGCAGCCCGAACACCTGAAAGAGCCTGAAATTGGGTGTTGATCCAGCCAGTTTTGTGGGTCCACTTTGGGAATATAGTGGCTGTGCACCAATCTGTCCCTCAATCTCCTCCCCCTCCGGTATGTAATAGAGGGTTGCTCAGATAAACATCTTGTGAGGTCAGTGTCCCTTCTTAGAATGTTCCAATATTTTTGGAAAATTCCCCTAACTTTGGCGGATTTTTCATCGTATGTTGCTATCATCCGTATTAAACCTTCACCCTGTTCTTTCACTTTTCTTGATATGAGCTCAGTTCTTGTTCTTACTGCCGCTGCCATTTGCGCCTCTCTAATCACGTTCTCTGGATAACCTCGTCTTGTGAATCTATCCGCCATTTCTCTAGCTTTTACTTCGAATTCCTGGGGTTCAGAGCAATTTCTTTTCGTCCTCAAAATCTGCCCCTTTGGAATGCCCCTTTTAAGGGCCCATGGATGGTGACTTTGATAATGGAGGAGATTGTTGGTAGCTGTGGGCTTCCTGTAGATAGTAGTTGCCAAGGTGCCAGTCGAGGTTTTGGAAATTTGGAGGTCCAAGAACGTGATTGATTGGGAGTTAATCTCTGATGTGAACCTCAACCCAAGATCGTTTTTATTCAACATGTTGACGAAATCTTGAAAGGAATCAGTATCCCCTGACCACAGTATAAGCACATCGTCAATGTACCTCAGCCAGGTGTCTACCATGTTTGTCCATTTTAAGTTGGATTCTTCAAAGACAAATTTTTCCTCCCACAAGCCCAAGTAAAGATTTGCGTAAGTGGGCGCACATGGGCTCCCCATTGCGGTACCCCTGAGCTGGTGGGAGAATTTGCCATTAAAAAGAAAATAATTATGTTCAAGGACGAACTGTAATAGTTCTATTATGAACATGTTATGCAGACTGAAATGTTGACCCCTTTGGCTGAGGAAGTGCTTTATTGCTTTGAGGCCACCATTATGGGGAATAGATGTATAAAGAGCTTCTACATCTAAGCTCGCAAGATAAACTGTTTCTGGGATGCAGATGCCATCTAGTTTCCTGAGTACGTCCGTGGTGTCTTGGACGTATGAAGGCAATGCCTCTACGAAATTCCGAAGAACTTTGTCGATATAGACACTTGGATTTTGTGTAATGCTGTTAATCCCAGAGACTATTGGGCGACCTTTAAGCGGGGACAGGCCCTTATAAACTTTGGGTATGGCGTAGAACGTCGCCACCTGAGGATGACTGATATGTAAGAACTCAAATTCTCTGTTGTCAATTAAGTGATTTAATTGTTGTGAGAATTCATCAGTAGGATCCTTTGAGAGTTTACCATAGCTTGAAGTATCTTTTAGGAGCTGTAAACACATTTCTTGGTAATCTGATTTATCCATGATGACAATATTTCCTCCTTTATCTGATTGTTTTATTACAATGTTGTGATCTTTTTCTAAGGAGACCAAGGCTTTTTTTTCCGTTACTGAGAGATATTGGTGACAAACTAAGTCAGCTTTAGTGTTCAGTCACTGCAATTGAGCCAAAGTATCTAGCACTTTTGACTTACACTAACCAAAAGCTGCACTAAGGACACTAATGATAACACAGTTTATCAATGGGCTCATAATATTGAGGCCCAACTGTGTTTATGACCGCCTATATAAAAACATTTCAAGTAGCTGTGTAACATCTGTTAGCTACTGATGGTTTATGAACAAACATCAGGGACAGCTACACAGAAGTACGCCAGTAAGTTACTAGAATAATTTATGGAATAAGATCACACTGATGACCATTAGTCTAACAGAGTCACAGTGAAGATACATACATCAGTTGGATACCAGTCTGCGTATTATCGTAACCACATGATTCCCGAGTGATATCATTAATGTGGTTAGAGATTTAGCTCGGATGGCATCCGTTAACCACGACTACCCTTAAATCAATCTGGGGTGGATACTTCAAGTACTGAGCTGAAACCAATTAATATCATAATTCAGACCATTTGCAACACAAGTATTATCAAATTTTGGGGAAAAGAAAACTCCCGTACTGTATATAAAAATCCACAAGAAAGAAGGGAGTTTTTGATAAGTGATTAAAGGGGTTGTCCTGCGCCGAAACGGGTTTTATTTCTTTTCAATAGCCCCCCTGTTCGGCGGGAGACAAACCCGATGCATGTGTTGAGAAAAAAAAACGGATAGTACTTACCCGAATCCCCGCGCTCCGGTGACTTCTTACTTACCTTGCGAAGATGGCCGCCGGGATCTTCACCCTCGGTGGACCACAGGTCTTCTGTGCGGTCCATTGCCGATTCCAGCCTCCTGATTGGCTGGAATCGGCACACGTGACGGGGCGGAGCTACGAGGAGCAGCTCTCCAGCACGAGCAGCCCCATTCAACACGGAGAAGACTGGACTGCGCAAGCGCGTCTAATCGGGCGATTAGACGCTGAAAATTAGACGGCACCATGGAGACAGGGACGCCAGCAACGGAACAGGTAAGTGAATAACTTCTGTATGGCTCATAATTAATGCACAATGTACATTACAAAGTGCATTAATATGGCCATACAGAAGTGTATACCCCAACTTTGTTTCGCGGGTCAACCCCTTTAATACATCCTCACTATCTATCATCAAAGTGGACCTATTTCTGTAATATACTGTCTCCCCATCCTGATGAATCAGTCACAGGTTGGAGGTGACTGAAGAAACGCGTCGATTGTGGGAGAATAAATTAATTTCTGCACGACACACAAAAACAAGTTGATCGTGCATAATTTATATACTTTTTGTCCACCAAGAGAATCTATTGATATTGGAACTACAGTGTTGATACTTTACTGATCGTAAATTGATCACTTAGATTGCTATATATCTGTGTATGTTTGTCAGTGAGCTTAATTTTTAACAGAGTGAATAAAAGTTATATTTTATGTTTAAAATTAGTTAGTGGGCTCTTCCCAGTGTAAATAAGGAATTTTTTCTTTAGAGTAAACTTATTAAATCTTTTTGACATTATTTTTTTAGTCCCTGCAGGGTTCTTGAAGATGTGATTCTGTAGTGGCCCAGAACATGTATTCCTGGCCCCTCCATAAATGTCATGCATGTAATGTCTTGTGTAGATGCACTGTGCAGAAATTGTCTAGTCATTTGTTATGTGTGTTGCACACCTGCAGCGAGTAAAGAGTTAATGTTTGCATGAAGCCGGGATATGCCTGTGAATTTAACCATTTCATGTCATGTGGTATGCTTGAGATTATAAATATGAGTGATTTGGGTGTAGTAGATATAGTTGGAGATTCACAGATTGAGATTCAGATTGAAGAGTTGGAGATTGAGATAGTGAGTGAGAGTGCCAGTCACATGAGCGTACCTTCAACCCTCATGTGGTGAAGAGAATGGAAGAAGAGGAGCAATTCCCTGAGATGTTCCATGCCAGGGAACATTGAAGCATTAAGTAAAAGAGAGATAGAGTGAGTAACCTAAGACCCATTCATCGTGCAGAGGTACTGTGTCCAGGGGATAGCTGTGAAGAGTCTACCCCTTCCCTTTTCCCAGGAGCGGTCCCGGATAGATACCCAGGACTATCGGGCCGGTGTCATCCTGGGTATACCCCTTACAGGAGTGGTTACGTACAAGTCCTAAGGATTGTAGGGCCAGTATCATCCTGAGTTCCTCCCAGATCTTCTTCCTCTGTGTTGCCTGCATTGGTGTATCAGTGTACATTTTGTCAAGTGTTGCAGTTATTACAGTCAAGTTCTCCCAGGCCCTGACTATTCCCAGGGACTGAGGTACTAAAAAGTTAACAGTGTGTGGACTTTACTTATTACCGCCGAGGGTCATACTGGTGGGTAGGTGGGTAAAAAGAACAGTGGCATCACCTGTGACAACCTGCACATCCTGCTGAATGTTTTTTGGCCATCCCTATCTTAGGGGTGTCCGGAAGAGGCCCAGTGGTACTTGGGCTGAGGTCACGCGTAGCCCTGCGGGAAGGAGACTGGTCAGTGCCACTGTGACCTGTGACAGCTTTACCCTCCCAGCTCCTCCGAGTGAGCCTCGTGTCCCGAGTGGACCCACCGGGTCACCACAGTTTTTCAATGGCTAGAATAGTATACTGCATTACTTATGTAGTGCATTCTACTAAGCTTATGATAACAGCCTATAAGATTCCGCAGGAGGTGGGGCCTAATAAGAGATTAAAATGCCAGGATCTGAAGTTTCTCCACTACTGGCTGTTAGTGCAGGAGCCTGGCTGTCTGTAGTCAGTCAAGCCACTGCCTTAAAAAGATGTATATGCAGGTATAAAGCCCCTTAGTGAGGTCAGTAAAAAGGCTTATTGTGGTCTTTAATGGATCAAAGAATGCTGTATTCTGTCTTAGTGTGGCGAGTGGGCTTGTGGTCCTCCCTAGCTTAGGGACTCAGTTGCAGGTGCAACCACTAAGACCCTTAGGCCTTAGTCAGACGGGCGTTTTTTGCAGCGATTTGCGCATGCGCATTCGTCCGGCGATTTTATAAAGCCATTGCTTTGCAATGGTATCGGACACATGAGCGCTTTTTATGCGCTCGTCCGATAAATTATAGAACAGAAATCGCAGATCGCACCTATCTGCGATCTGCGATTCCTGTTCTCTTCTCTATATGCGCTCAATGGGGCCAGCGGCAACAGCGCCGACCCCATTGAGAACATATAGAAGACAAATCCTTCTTCTCTGCCACAGCTGTAACAGCTGTGGCAGAGAAGAACGATGTTTGCCCATTGAATTCAATGGAGCCGGCAATACAGCCGATTCCATTGAAAGCAATGGGCTGCCGGCGAGCGCTGAGCCAATCAGGGGGCAGGTCTGACTCACACCCCCTTCACACCCACTGCAGGCCGGCCGCTCTGAACTCCGACTGCCGGGAGAAGGTGAGTATGTATATATTTTTTATTTTAACACTTTTCTGGATAAATTGTAGGGAAGGGCTTATATATTTAAGCCCTTCCCGACAATTCATCCCACACTCGCCCGCAGCGCATTGCTTTCAATGGAGCGGGCTGTATTGCCGGCTCCATTGAATGCAATGCGCTGGACAGCTCCGGCCCGTTTCTAATGAAACGCGGCTAGTAGCAGATTTTCGGGCGATTTTCGGGCACCGGTCACGCGATTTGCGGATGCGCATCCGTCATGCGATCCGCAAATCGCGCGAAAAAACGCCCGTCTGAC
The DNA here is from genome assembly GCF_035609145.1 of Eleutherodactylus coqui. Classification (NCBI taxonomy): domain Eukaryota; kingdom Metazoa; phylum Chordata; class Amphibia; order Anura; family Eleutherodactylidae; genus Eleutherodactylus; species Eleutherodactylus coqui. The sequence continues at coordinate 208,681,000 of NC_089841.1, read as the reverse complement.
TAAGGCCTTATAGCTACACCACTAATACACATGATGGCCTATTCTGAAAAATCATCTGAAATAACAGGTATGCTTTAAGTCTATTGAAATGCCTCAGACAATTTCCCCCAATTCAAATAAATCATTTCAACTGCAAATTCAAATGCAAATTCTTAGATTTGTGCAGATATTCTTTGTTATTTGTATATAGAATTTTCTTAAACTCCATTATATTGTACTTACCCAAATTTTTGTGGAATGTAAGCAAAATAAATTATTTTGCAAGCCTCTCAGAACTATGTAGAATCAGCAATGGCTTCCACTGTCTTGTACAATTTACACTCAGATTTGGCATACTTCAAAGTTTGTCAGGACAATTATCTCACAAAACTATTGAATAAAGTTTGAACTTGAAAGCTTGCTTTTCTCAAGTACATTTCCTTTTATATACTGATATCATCATAAAATTGTGTTGTGCCAAAACATGGATCATTTATCTAATTAGGTCTAAAATATCTTGCAAATTATGCAGTGGTTCCACTCATCAAACAATGACATGTTGTTTCCTTTTGCAACATTTTTAAATTAATGAGCCATAGTTAAAAAATGCTTCAGTGTGATAATGTAATCCAGATATATTTTACTCAGTATGTGTGAACCATATATAATTATCTATGTGGGTGAATTTATGCGTATGTTCATATTTACAGGAAAAAAATATTGAATATTTGAAAATTCAGTCATTTTTCTTGGGACAAAAACAGTTTGATACGCTACAAAAAATAAACTTCTATCACTTCTATTTTCTATATTATATAAAAAAGGGCAGTCTCTTGAAAAATATTGTTTATAGTTTTATCCAGCCCATAATTATTAACTTATAAACATGTTTTGTATTTACACATATTTAAAAAAAATGTTTCTATCCTCAGATATTCTAGGTCTAATAGTGCCACCTATTGTTTCTACTGTAGAGTCCTTCTGTGTCCAGTCCTCCACAGTAAACGTTCCAAAGTGAACACACCTTGCTTCTCTGCAATAATGCTGTCTTCTCTCTCTTATCACTTGCTGAGCACTAGAGATGAGCGAGCACCCAAATGCTTGAGTCCGCGTTATTCGAGTCGAGCTTTTCATAAAATTCGAGAGGTCTACTCAAGTAACAAACCCCCTTGACTACAATAGGAGACTCGAGTATTTTTGTATGTGGGACGCCGGGTGCCGAGCTTTTTTTTTTCCCCCTAGGTTCGTCTCTCTCTCTCTCTCTTTCTCCCCCTGTCTGCCTGCCAGACAAAAAATTTGCAAATGACGCGCGCTGCGTCGCGGCGGGGCCAAAACAGGCATGTCACAGCGGGGAGGAGCCAAAAACTGGGGCGCGTTTGCACACGGCTTGATGCTCCTTCGAGTAACGAGCACCATCGAGTACACTAATATTTGAACGAGCATCAAGCTCGGCAGAGTATGTTCGCTCAACTCTACTGAGCACCTGTTTTGTTTTTTTAATTATTTAATAAATAGAAACATAACTAGAAATATATATTCAAAATGACAGATTAGGAAGATAATAATATTCATAGAACAAATCTCATATGCAAGTAAACAGCTGTTTCAATAAGTAAGTAATGGGGTGGGAAAGGAAGTATTGTCACTCGTTTTGATCGCTGGGACATAAAATTGAGCTGATTTTCGGCAAATAGAATCAGGTAAGTCATAAAATCATGTAAAAATTGAATTTCCCGAAATGCCTGCTACAGAGTTCAGAGTGAAGCTAGTCAGAAACCAGGGCACCTTGATAATGTCACCAAATATGTCCTTCACCTTGCATATGGGCAGCCGTTTCTCTGGACGCTTGTATCACATGACCTAGTCACATATAACATAGGCAAAGGGTAAGAAGGAGCAATTTTAGAGCTGAGTACAGGATAGAGAAGTTGCATCATGTTTATATGCCTGCATAAAAAGTTGTCTGTTGTTAGGAACAGATATTCTATAGAGGATATATTTCTGCTGGGTGTGAGAGCTTGTATATCAGCAGAAAACTTAAATGGGGTTCTGTTGGAGGGACCAGAGAAAGAAGCTGCATCATGCTTATATGCATATATGAAATGTGGACTGTACGTTGGAAGAGGATATGTTTCTGCTGCTGCCACCGTATATAGCAGCAAAATAGACAGATGAACTATACGTTGACGGGCGGAATATTGCAGTTCACTGTTTGTGGCCTCAGATATCATTCATGGTCACCAATCCGCCCACTATGAATTATTTGCAAGCCCTATGCAGCTAGCAGTGGAGTAAGGGGAATTCAATTAAGCTGCACCAAACAAGGACAATTGACAAATATACAAGCTATACTGTGTGGCCTTCTGCCCTCACATATCATGCAGCCCAGGGATTGCAGCTTATTTAGTTGGCAGTGATTATTTTGTTTATAAAAAACAAAAAGAAACCCAAACAGAGAAACAGCAAATACACACAGTGCGTGCCAGCAGCCTCAGACCTTGTTAAGGCATGAGTCCAACCACTACAAGTTATTTGCAGACCTTACACAGCTAGCAGTGGTTTTCTGTAAATTACAAAGTTAACTGAAAAGTTGCATAAAACTACACTAAAAAATAAATAAAAAAAAGGAAACAGGAAGAAAAAAAAGGAAACAGGGGCCAGGGGCGTTACATATCCTTAAAGGGGTTGTCCCGCGGCAGCAAGTGGGTCTATACACTTCTGTATGGCCATATTAATGCACTTTGTAATGTACATTGTGCATTAATTATGAGCCATACAGAAGTTATAAAAAGTTTTTTACTTACCTGCTCCGTTGCTAGCGTCCTCGTTCCCATGGAGCCGACTAATTTTCGCCCTCCGATGGCCAAATTAGCCGCGCTTGCGCAGTCCGGGTCTTCTGCTCTCTTCAATGGAGCCGCTCGTGCAGAATGCCGGCTCCGTGTAGCTCCGCCCCGTCACGTGCCGATTCCAGCCAATCAGGAGGCTGGAATCGGCAATGGACCGCACAGAAGAGCTGCGGTCCACGGAGGGAGCAGACCCCGGCGGCCATCTTCAGCAGGTAAGTATGAAGACGCCGGACCGCCGGGATTCAGGTAAGCGCTGAGCGGTTTGTTTTCTTAACCCCTGCATCGGGGTTGTCTCGCACCGAACGGGGGGGGGGGGGTTTAAAAAAAAAAAAAAACCCGTTTCGGCGCGGGACAACCCCTTTAACAGTACACTGGTTCACCATCCTGAAGTTGCGGCACGAAGCAAAAGTGGTGGTCCACATTTCATTGTAACCCGAAGACATGTGGGACATTCATCCATATCTGTCCTTTCCTCGATCCCTACTCCTTTTCTTCCTCCACCTCTTCAAACCATCTTTCAACACACTCAACGTTAGCACAGATATCTGTATGTCACAAAACCTGGGTTCCATACAGCGTTGTACGTGGAAAAAGCCAACATGCTGTGCTAAAATGCATATGCTTAGGGGAGTGCATCCACATAGCTGAAGAGCTGTTGATGGCTCTGCAGGTCCAGGCTGACACGTGTGTGACAATGGAGTCAACCTGCTAGCAGTCCTTTGTCTCAACCATCTCACATGTGTACCTTGCCTGACTCATGTGATGAACCTGGTAATGCATTGCTTCCTAAACAATTAGCCAGGTTTACATACACTGTTTGAAAAGGACAGGAAACTATGCTCACACTTTCGGCGTTCACATCCAGCTGTCTCTCACCTGGTGGACGTGCAGTAACAGTTCGTATTACCACCCAACCTCATCTGTGACGTGCCTACATGGCGGAATTTCATATTGCACATGTGGCAGAGGTGTATGGAAATCAGCAGCAGAGAACAATCATGGAGTACCATATGGTGTATGCTGCTAACAGGCACTGTATGGCGATAACTCACTGGACGTCTGTGGAGTGGCTGCAGATCAAAAGTGTGTGCGCCATTTCAGCCTGCTTTGAGGAAGTGACCAAAAGGGTCATCATTATGATATAGTGATCAGCATGAGTATTCATGTTGTCTGCCTGATGGAACAGATGCTACAGGGCCTCAGGGACAATGATATGTTGTTGTCACAGGAGCAGGAGGAAGGGATACCAATCTCTCAACTGTCTGGCCAGTCCACCATTACTTAACAGTGCAGGGAGGGTGACTTTGAGCAAGAAAGGAGGGGCTTCTTTCCCAACAGGTTTCTCCACCTATTAGAGTATAGAGGAGGAATCGCAGGAGGAGGAAGAGTGGGGAGGATAAAATAGGACCAGAGGAAGTGGAAAGGGCTACTCGATGTTACTTCTTATCTATTACTAGCCCCAGCTATTCTACGTGAATATCAGGATGAGTCAGGTGACACTATTAGGCCTGACACCAAGGAATGTGCGCCATCAACCTTAGGCACTTTGAGGCATGTAAGTGTTTTATGCTTCAGTGCTTGCAGGGGGACGATCTGTCACATATTCCACATCAAAACATCAGATCCTTACTGGGTGGTTACCCTCCTTGATCCCCGATACAAGGCCAAAATGACAAGTCTCCTTCTGGCAGTGGAGAGGAGCCTCAAAATGCCACAGTATCAGAACATACTCCCAAGTAGCTTGAGTGGAGCATTTTTCCATGGCCGTGGGGATGCATCCACAATGGATCGCAGTTCTGAGGCTTATTGGTGGCAGGGTAATTCTAACAGAGGTGTGGCATAGTTTTTGTAGTCCATCACAGCCTATAGCAAAAGCACAGGGTAGGACTGACAGTAGCAACACTTATCCATGATGGTCCAAGAGTATGCTAGACATGGCGTTGGCCACTTTTACTTCTGGGTGCCTAAGCTGGACAACTGACCATAGCTTGCACAACATTCCTTAGATGTGTTTGCCTGCCCTGTTGCAGTGTTCTATTAGCAAGGGTGATCAGCACAGCTTGGGGTGTGATAACTGCCAGATGCATCTGCCTGTCCACAGACAATGTGGATCGCCTAATGTTTATGAAAATAAGCCAGGCATGGATTTCACCTGGCTTCTGCACCCCTGTGGCAGATTCCACTGATTTAACTAATCAATGTCAATTTTTACTCACATGTGGCTTAGCATAGATTTAAATTGAAGACCACACTGTGCCCTCCAGGTGCTGTTGCTGCTGGTGGTGGTGGTGGTGGTGCAGCTGCTGCTGTCCTTCTCCTGCTTCCGCCATGTTTCCTCCCATTCACCTCCCCCAGTGAAAAATATTTCAATGTGAAAATACAGAGCTACAGCTCTCATGTTTGCACAAGGAGCATGCTCAGCCCTCAAGGTGCTGTGGTGCTGGTGGAGGTAATGGTGGTGCTATTGCTGTTCTCCTTCTACTGCTTCTGCTGGGTTTTCTCTTCCTCCTTCTCTTAAAAGAAATTTTTCTAAAGCACAAGAAACAGCTGTAGCCCTACAGCTTTTCTTTGAAAAAGGTCCGTGCTTGGCTGTTCTGTCACCTGGTAGAATTTGTCCTTTACAAACTTTATGACATTGCTTTTAAAACAAGCAGTACACCTGTTGTCTCCCTTGACATAATTTTTGTAACTCTACCTCATTCCTTTGGAGCAGGCCCGTGTTTGAGTGTTCTGTTCACCTGGCAGAATTTGTCTTCTGCTATCTTCCTTGGCATTTATTCAATTTTTATTGAACAAGAACAGATTATTACAATGTCACAATTTGAAATAATGATATAAAGTCTCATGAAAAGAGAATTGTAGCTGGTAAACAATTTTACATATTAGGAGCTCAATTTCTCTTTTTTAACACAAAAAATAACATAAAGGATAAGAGGTAGCTTGCAAATATAGGATACCACCAATAAGGTTCTATCTAAAAACTCAACGAGTTTATATAATGTTAACACACGGTAGAAGAATTAAGTGGTCAATTTATCCACTTCCCCAATCAACAGTATATTTTGCATAATTCCCATGCATACTTGCTAAAGTACCTTCCAACAGCAAGAATTGCTATCATGGGGGTTAAGCTCAGCCATCACAGGAACCCCAGAGGTTTTCCAAAATGTTACAATCAAAGCCTTTGCTGTAACTAGGACATAACATACTATGATCTTAACAGTTGGGGCTAAACTTGCAATGCCTACATGCAGCACTACTAAGGAGCAGTTCAATATTATTTGAATACTTAAAGTATTTCCAAGAAGGAATTTAGTTTGGATCTAAAAGCAGTTAATACTTGGGCAATCCCAGAAAATGTGTTTTAAGGTTCCTTCGCCACTAGAGCATCCCCAGCATTTATCTGAACTTGTACGATAAATAGCAGCAAGGCATAAGATACCGATAGGAAAGCTTCCTTGTTAACTCAAAGCAAGCTGGCTAATGTTAACGTTTTATTCCAGTCTTCTATGCATGTAGAGATACCTAGATCTCTTTCCCAATTAAAGGGGTTGTCCCGCGAAACAAAGTGGGGTTATACACTTCTGTATGGCCATATTAATGCACTTTGTAATGTACATTGTGCATTAATTATGAGCCATACAGAAGTTATTCACTTACCTGTTCCGTTGCTAGCGTCCTCGTCTCCATGGTGCCGTCTAATCTTCAGCGTCTAATCGCCCGATTAGACGCGCTTGCGCAGTCCGGTCTTCTCCCTTCTGAATGGGGCCACTCGTGCCAGAGAGCGGCTCCTCGTAGCTCCGCCCCGTCACGTGTGCCGATTCCAGCCAATCAGGAGGCTGGAATCGGCAATGGACCGCACAGAAGACCTGCGGTCCAGCGAGGGTGAAGATCCCGGCGGCCATCTTCACAAGGTAAGTAAGAAGTCACCGGAGACGGGGATTCGGGTAAGTACTACCCGTTTGTTTTTTTTATCCCTGCATCGGGTTTGTCTCGCGCCGAACGGGGGGGCTATTGAAAAAAAAAAACCCCGTTTCGGCGCGGGACAACCCCTTTAAGTAAGTAAAGGGGCCTCTTCCCAAGAGATCTATCCAAAATAACCGTAAAAAGTCTTGAGACACCTTTGGCAACTTTATTTAAATTAGAGAAGGCTAATTCAAGTGTAGTTTTGAGAAGAGAACGCAAATTAGGAGTTCGAGTAATAAAATTCCATTTTCTAAGGAACTTAAAAAAATCTTTGCTAGGAATCGGAAATTTAGCAGAAATCTCATAAAAGGACATTAGGTAATTACCTTCCCATACATGTTAGATTGAAATTATTCCTACAATGATAGTTACTAATTGAGATTTCTGGAATAATAAAGGGTATCACCTGTAAAGGGGATAATAGATTTTGAAATATTTATCCTTTTTTTTTGCTGTGATCACAGCTTCAATAGTAATGTAAGGAGATTTAAGTACAGAAACTCTTAGAATTATTAGCCATAATAAAGTATCGGCAGGTATAGTGTTTGGAAATGATTTTTCCATATTCACCCAATGCTTTGTGATGGTATTGGCTTTCCAATGTCTGGCTTGATCAATTATGGTCGCATAGTAGTAATAAGAGACTTGTGGTAAGTCTAATTTGCTTTCATGGATGGAAAGATAGAAAGTGTGGGCTGCTACACGGGGGCATTACCTTTTCCAAACAGGTTGATTAAGAAGTTTTTGTAGCTTATGGAGGTAAGACTTCATATTTAAGAAAATTGGTTAAATGATGCTCAATATCTTGGAGTAATGGAATATAATTATTCACAAATAGTGTTTGGGATGGAAAGGATTGTTTAATCCCTAAATAGATAAGTTAGGCCGATACTCAGGAAAATGCGAAATTGCTTTTTAAACTGCTAATAACAGAGTCAGGTATATACATAGCTAAGATTTAAGATTTGGGCATGTTAAGCTTGTAATAAGTGATGCTGCTAAATTTATTTACTCTTTCCAATACTGCAGGTAATGAAGATTCTGGGTTTGTAAGGTCTATAATTAAGTCGCCTACAAACAAACCGATTTTGTATTTTCCTTCCCCTATAGTAAGTAATTCTAGATGTTGCTTTGCTTTCCTTACTAGAGATGAGCGAGCACCAAAATGCTCGGGTGCTCGTTACTCGGGACGAAATTTTCGCAATGCTCGAGGGTTCGTTTCGAGTAATGAACCCCATTGAAGTCAATGGGCGACCCGAGCATTTTTGTATTTCGCCGATGCTCGCTAAGGTTTCCATGTGTGAAAATCTGGGCAATTCAAGAAAGTGATGGGAACGACACAGCAACGGATAGGGCAGGCGAGGGGCTACATGTTGGGCTGCATCTCAAGTTCCCAGGTCCCACTATTAAGCCACAATACCGGCAAGAGTGGGCCCCCCCCCCTCCCAACAACTTTTACTTCTGAAAAGCCCTCATTAGCATGGCATACCTTAGCTAAGCACCACACTACCTCCAACAAAGCACAATCACTGCCTGGATGACACTCCACTGCCACTTCTCCTGGGTTACATGCTGCCCAACCCCCCTCCCCCCTGCACGACGCAGTATCCACAGCGCACACCAAACTGTCCCTGCGCAGCCTTCAGCTGCCCTCATGCCACACCACCCTCATGTCTATTTAGAAGTGCGTCTGCCATGAGGAGGAACTGCAGGCACACACTGCAGAGGGTTGGCACGGCTAGGCAGCGACCCTCTTTAAAAGTGGTGGGGCGATAGCCCACAATGCTGTACAGAAGCAATGAGAAATATAATCCTGTGCCACCGCCATCAGGAGCTGCACACGTGGGCATAGCAATGGGGAACCTATGTGCCACACACTATTCATTCTGTCAAGGTGTCTGCATGCCCCAGTCAGACTGGTAATATGTACCTTAAAGGGGTTGTCCCGCGGCAGCAAGTGGGTCTATACACTTCTGTATGGCCATATTAATGCACTTTGCAATGTACATTGTGCATTAATTATGAGCCATACAGAAGTTTTAAAAGTTATTCACTTACCTGTTCCGTTGCTGGCGTCCTCGTCTCCATGGTTGCCGTCGAATTTTCGCCGTCTAATGGCCAAATTAGACGCGCTTGCGCAGTCCGGGTCTTCTGCTGTCTTCAATGGGGCCGCTCGTGCAGAATGCCGGCTCCGTGTAGCTCCGCCCCGTCACGTGCCGATTCCAGCCAATCAGGAGGCTGGAATCGGCAATGGACCGCACAGAAGCCCTGCGGTCCACAGAGAGAGAGGATCCCGGCGGCCATCTTCAGCAGGTGAGTATGAAGACGCCGGACCGCCGGGATTCGGGTAAGTACTACCCGGTTTGTTTTTTTAACCCCTGCATCGGGGTTGTCTCGCGCCGAACGGGGGGGGGGGTTAAAAAAAAAAAAAAACCCGTTTCGGCGCGGGACAACCCCTTTAACAGTAACTGCGTTGGTGGTAATGTGGTGGTGACTGCGGACCTAGTAGCGCGGTTGTATTTTGTTGGTTTTCGGAATGTGGCCAGGATTAAGTTGGCCGTGGCGGGGGATGTTTTTGAGGCACTACGTGTCCTCTCCACGTGTCCGTGGTTATATGCACCTTAACAGTAACCGCGTTGGTGGTAATGTGGTGTGACTGCGGACCTAGTAGCGCGGTTTTATTTTGTTGGTTTTCGGAATGTGGCCAGGATTAAGTGGGCCGTGGCGGGGGGATGGTGGGGGGGCTCTCTTGTTGTGTCGGTAAAGGTGAAATTCTTGGACTGCCACCAGACGAACCAATGCAAAGGCATTTGCCAAGAATGTTTTCATTGTTGGAGGAGGAGGGGGATGTTTTTGAGGCACTACGTGTCCTCTCCACGTGTCCGTGGTTATATGCACCTTAACAGTAACCGCGTTGGTGGTAATGTGGTGGTGACTGCGGACCTAGTAGCGCGGTTTTATTTTGTTGGTTTTCGGAATGTGGCCAGGATTAAGTGGGCCGTGGCGGGGGATGTTTTTGAGGCACTACGTGTCCTCTCCACGTGTCCGTGGTTATATGCACCTTAACAGTAACTGCGTTGGTGGGAAATGGCCTCGCCGCCATCATGTCTTTGGGAAGCCTCTGTTTCCACACCCCAGAGACATACCATTAGCAGCGGTATAGGCAGAGCCCAGAATTCGTAACATTTCAGCCGTAGTATTAGGACAGGCCCCACTAACATATCACTAGCAGCATTATAGGGGGAGCACAGTATTAGTTCCATTTCAGTAATAGTAGCACTCAAGACAGGCCCCAGTAACAATTCCGAAGCAGCAGTATAGTGGGAGCGCAGTCTTCGTTCCATTTCAGTAATAGTAGCACTCAAGACAGGCCCCAGTAACAATTCCGAAGCAGCAGTATAGGAGGAGCATAGTCTAAGTTCCATTTAAGTAATAGTAGCAGCCTACACAGGCCCCAGGAACAATTCCGAAGCAGCAGTATAGTGGGAGCACAGTCTTAGTTCCATTTCAGTAGCTGCAGTATAGCCAAGGCCCAAGTTACATTTATGTAGCTAAAGTGTAGGCCAACCCCACACACCTTTCTGTACCATGAGTGCAGGCGAAGAACATAGAAATTGCTATGATTACACTGTAGGTGAGGGCCCAAAAAAATTGGTGTACCAACAGTACTAATGTACCTCAGTAAAAATTGGCCATGCCCAACCAAGATGGCAGGTGAAACCCATTAATCGCTTTGGTTAATGTGGCTTAAGTGGTAACTAGGCCTGGAGGTAGCCCAGTTTAACGAAAAATTGTTTCAAGTTAAAGTTCCAACGCTTTTAAGAGCATTGAAACGTATAAAAAAATTTTAGAAAAATTATATGAGTGAGCCTTGTGGCCCTAAGAAAAATTGCCCGTTCAGCGTGATTACGTGAGGTTTCAGGAGGAGGAGCAGGAGGAGGAGGAGAAATATTATACACAGATTGATGAAGCAGAAATGTCCCCGTTTTGGATGGTGAGAGAGAACGATGCTTCCATCCGCTGGTGCAGCCTACGTATTGCTTAGGTATCGCTGCTGTCCGCTGGTGGAGAAGAGAAGTCTGGGGAAATCCAGGCTTTGTTCATCTTGATGAGTGTTAGCCTGTCGGCACTGTCGGTTGACAGGCGGGTACGCTTATCTGTGATGATTCCCCCAGCCGCACTAAACACCCTCTCCGACAAGACGCTAGCCGCAGGACAAGCAAGCACCTCCAGGGCATACAGCGCTAGTTCAGGCCACGTGTCCAGCTTCGACACCCAGTAGTTGTAGGTGGCAGAGGCGTCACGGAGGACGGTCGTGCGATCGGCTACGTACTCCCTTACCATCCTTTTACAGTGCTCCCGCCGACTCAGCCTTGACTGGGGAGCGGTGACAGAGTCTTGCAGGGGAGCCATAAAGCTGTCCAGGCCCTTAAAGACTGTTGCACTGCCTGGGCTGTACATGCTGCTCGATCTCCGCACCTCCCCTGCTACCTGGCCCTCGGAACTGCGCCTTCTGCCACTAGCGCTGTTGGATGGGAATTTTACCATCAGCTTGTCCGCCAGGGTCCTGTGGTATAGCAACACTCTCGAACCCCTTTCCTCTTCGGGAATGAGAGTGGGAAGGTTCTCCTTATAGCGTGGGTCGAGCAGTGTGTACACCCAGTAATCCGTAGTGGCCAGAATGCGTGTAACGCGAGGGTCACGAGAAAGGCATCCTAACATGAAGTCAGCCATGTGTGCCAGGGTACCTGTACGCAACACATGGCTGTCCGCACTAGGAAGATCACTTTCAGGATCCTCCTCCTCCTCCTCCTCCTCAGGCCATACACGCTGAAATGATGACAGGCAAGCAGCATGGGTACCGTCAGCAGTGGGCCAAGCTGTCTCTTCCCCCTCCTCCTCATCCTCCTCATGCTCCTCCTCCTCCTCCTGAACGCGCTGAGATATAGACAGGAGGGTGCTCTGACTATCCAGCGACATACTGTCTTCCCCCGGCTCTGTTTCCGAGCGCAAAGCGTCTGCCTTTATGGTTTGCAGGGAACTTCTCAAGATGCATAGCAGAGGAATGGTGACGCTAATGATTGCAGCATCACCGCTCACCACCTGGGTAGACTGCTCAAAGTTTCGAAGGACCTGTCAGATGTCTGCCAACCAGGCCCACTCTTCTGAAAATAATTGAGGAGGCTGACTCCGACTGCGCCGCCCATGTTGGAGTTGGTATTCCACTATAGCTCTATGCTGCTCATAGAGCCTGGCCAACATGTGGAGCGTAGAGTTCCACCGTGTGGGCACGTCGCACAGCAGTCGGTGCACTGGCAGATTAAACCGATGTTGCAGTGTCCGCAGGGTGGCAGCGTCCGTGTGGGACTTGCGGAAATGTGCGCAGAGCCGGCGCACCTTTACGAGCAGGCCTGACAAGCGTGGGTAGCTTTTCAGAAAGCGCTGAACCACCAAATTAAAGACGTGGGCCAGGCATGGCACGTGCATGAGGCTGCCGAGCTGCAGAGCCGCCACCAGGTTACGGCCGTTGTCACACACGACCATGCCCAGTTGGAGGCTCAGCGGCGCAAGCCAGTGGTCGGTCTGCTCTGTCAGACCCTGCAGCAGTTCGTGGGCCGTGGGCCTCTTATCTCCTAAGCTGAGTAGTTTCAGCACGGCCTGCTGACGCTTGCCCACCACTGTGCTGCCACGCCGCGCGACACCGACTGCTGGCGACGTGCTGCTGCTGCTGACACATCTTGATTGCGAGACAGAGGTTGCGGAGGAGGAGGAGGGTGCTTTAGTGGAGGAAGCATACACCGCCGCAGATACCAGCACCGAGCTGGGGCCCGCAATTCTGGGGGTGGGTAGGACGTGAGCGGTCCCAGGCTCTGACTCTGTCCCAGCCTCCACTAAATTCACCCAATGTGCCGTCAGGGAGATGTAGTGGCCCTGGCCACCTGTGCTTGTCCACGTGTCCGTTGTTAAGTGGACCTTGGCAGTAACCGCGTTGGTGAGGGCGCGTACAATGTTGCGGGAGACGTGGTCGTGCAGGGCTGGGACGGCACATTGGGAAAAGTAGTGGCGACTGGGAACTGAGTAGCGTGGGGCCGCCGCCTCCATCATACTTTTGAAGGACTCCGTTTCCACAACCCTATACGGCAGCATCTCAAGGCTGATAAATTTGGCTATGTGGACGGTTAACGCTTGAGCGTGCGGGTGCGTGGCGGCGTACTTGCGCTTGCGCTCAAACACTTGCGCTAGCGACGGCTGGACGGTGCGGTACGAGACATTGGTGGATGGGGCCGAGGACAGCGGAGGTGAGGGTGTGGGTGCAGGCCAGGAGACGGTAGTGCCTGTGTCCTCAGAGCGGGGTTGGATCTCAGTGGCAGGTTGGGGCACAGGGGGAGAGGCAGTGGTGCAAACCGGAGGCGGTGAACGGCCTTCGTCCCACCTTGTGGGGTGCTTGGCCATCATATGTCTGCGCATGCTGGTGGTGGTGGCTCCCCGGCTGATCTTGGCGCGACAAAGGTTGCACACCACTGTTCGTCGGTCGTCAGGCATCTCTGTGAAAAACTGCCAGACCTTAGAGCACCTCGGCCTCTGCAGGGTGGCATAGCGTGAGGGTGTGCTTTGGGAAACAGTTGGTGGATTATTTGGTCTGGCCCTGCCTCTACCCCTGGACACCACACTGCCTCTTGCAACCTGCCCTGCTGCTGCCCGTGCCTCCCCCTCTGAAGACCTGTCCTGTGTAGGCGTTGCACACCAGGTGGGGTCAGTCACCTCATCGTCCTGCTGCTCTTCCTCCGAATCCTCTGTGCGCTCCTCCCTCGGACTTACTGCCCTTACTACTACCTCACTGCAAGACAACTGTGTCTCATCGTCATCGTCCTCCTCACGCACTGAAAGGTCTTGAGACAGTTGCCGGAAGTCCCCAACCTCATCCCCCGGACTCCGGGAACTTTCGAATGGTTGGGCATCAGTGACGATAAACTCCTCTGCTTGGAGAGGAACCACTGCTGCCCAATCTGAGCAGGGGCCCGAGAACAGTTCCTGGGAGTCTGCCCGCTCCTGAGCATGTGTCATTGTAGTGGAGTGAGGAGGCTGGGAGGAAGGAGGAGTAGCAGCCAGAGGATTTGGATTTGCAGCACTGGATGGCGCAGAACTGTGGGTGGATGATAGCTTGCTCGAAGCACTTTCTGCCATCCACGACAGGACCTGCTCACACTGCTCATTTTCTAATAAAGGTCTCCCGCGTGGACCCATTAATTGGGCGATGAATGTGGGGACGCCAGAAACGTGCCTCTCTCCTAATCGCGCAGCAGTCGGCTGCGATACACCTTGATCAGGAGCTCGCCCTTTGCCCACACCCTCACTTGGACCTACGCGTCCTCGGCCACGTCCACGTCCACGTCCTCTAGGCTTACCCCTACCCCTCAGCATGCTGTATTACCAGGCAGCAAATAAATTGGCGCAAGCCTGCAGGACAAATAGAATGTTTCCCTTTTTGGGAAACGGAGGGCCCACTGACTATATTCAATCAGATAAGATATGTGTTGCACAGAAATGCAGTTATATGAAGTGCAGCAGAGCGGAGACTTTTCACAGGCAGCAAATAAATTGGCGCAAGCCTGCAGGACAAATAGAATGTTTCCCTTTTTGGGAAACGGAGGGCCCACTGACTATATTCAATCAGATAAGATATGTGTTGCACAGAAATGCAGTTATATGAAGTGCAGCAGAGCGGAGACTTTTCACAGGCAGCAAATAAATTGGCGCAAGCCTGCAGGACAAATAGAATGTTTCCCTTTTTGGGAAACGGAGGGCCCACTGACTATATTCAATCAGATAAGATATGTGTTGCACAGAAATGCAGTTATATGAAGTGCAGCAGAGCGGAGACTTTTCACAGGCAGCAAATAAATTGGCGCAAGCCTGCAGGACAAATAGAATGTTTCCCTTTTTGGGAAACGGAGGGCCCACTGACTATATTCAATCAGATAAGATATGTGTTGCACAGAAATGCAGTTATATGAAGTGCAGCAGAGCAGTTACTTTTCACAGGCAGCAAATAAATTGGCGCAAGCCTGCAGGACAAATAGAATGTTTCCCTTTTTGGGAAACGGAGGGCCCACTGACTATATTCAATCAGATAAGATATGTGTTGCACAGAAATGCAGTTATATGAAGTGCAGCACAGCGGTTACTTTTCCCAGGCAGGAAATAAATTGGCGCAAGACTGCAGGACAAATACAATTTTTCCCTTTTTTGGAAACGGAGGGCCCACTGACTATATTCAATCAATAATATATGTCTTCTGGCCCTGCCTACACAATTCTCTCCCTGTAGTATTACTGCAAGGCGCAATGCTCTGCAGACAGCCGATTTTGAAAAGAAAAAAATATGCAACACTGCTAACAGCAGCCTGCACAGTACTGCACACGGATAGATGTGGCCCTAAGAAGGACCGTTTGGGTTCTTGAAGCCTACACTCACTCCTAACACTCTCCCTACCTAAGCACCACTTCTGTCCCTGTAGTATTACTGCAAGGCGCAATGCTCTGCAGACTGACGATTTTGAAAAAAAAAAAATTTGTGCAACACTGCTAACAGCACCCTCCACAGTACTGCACACGGATAGATGTGGCCCTGAGAAGGACCGTTGGGGTTCTTGAAGCCTACACTCACTCCTAACACTCTCCCTACAGCAGCACCAGCAGCAGCACTTTCCCTCAGCTAACTCAGTCACAAGGCATCTGAGGCGAGCCGCGGGAGGGGCCGACTTTTATACTCGGGTGACATCTGATCGCCCCAGCCACTCACAGCAGGGGGGTGGTATAGGGCTTGAACGTCACAGGGGGAAGTTGTAATGCCTTCCCTGTCTTTCAATTGGCCAGAAAAGCGCGCTAACGTCTCAGAGAGGAAACTGAAAGTAACCGGAACACCGCGTGGTGCTCGTTAAGAGTAACGAGCATCCCGAACACCCTAATATTCGCACGAATATCAAGCTCGGACGAGTACGTTCGCTCATCTCTATTCCTTACCCATTCAGCTAAGGGCTCCATGACCAGAGTAAATATTAAAAGTGATAACGGACATCCTTGCCGACTGCCGTTGGAGATAAATGTTTTAAAGCTGGACCCTTGTGTTAGTACAGCAGCAGATGGGAAGGAGGATATTGTGCCATAATAGAGTCATATGATATGCCATTGGAGCTTTCCATCTTGCTGTTCAGTTTTTGGAGCAAAGAAGCTGAATTAAAACAGCAATATTCTGATCCCTTTTTCTTCATTGACTTCAATGAGTTTTCAAAAAAAAGAAGGCAATTCGAAAGCTTTCAGTTTAACTTTCGTTCTGCTTGCTCCTGTTTTTTTTAACTGAACAAATAGTGCAGACTGTGTTATTTCTTCATTTAAAAAATGGAAACCAAATGGTATGGGAGAAAACGGAAAGCTTTCAGTTTGTCTTTTTTTAAACTATCTTATTTCATTAAGTATATCTCAATGAAAATGCAGGTTACATTAATTCAGGTTGAAAGACTTGGATGAGGCAATAAAGAATGGGACATCTAGGCCCCTATCGAAAAATATAAGTTTAAATACTAGAGATGAGCGAACCTACTCGGCCACGTCCTTTTTTCGCCTGAGCACCGCGATTTTCGAGTACTTCTGTACTCGGGCGAAAAGATTTGGGGGGCGCCGTGGGTGAGTCGGGGGTTGCAGCGGGGAGTGGGGGGGGGGGAGGGAGAGAGGGCTCCCCTCTGTTCCCCGCTGCTACCCCCCGCTCTGCCACAACTCCCCTCGCCCCCCGGGGGCCCCCTGAATCTTTTCACCCAAGTACGGAAGTACTCGAAAATCGCGGTGCTCGATCGTGTAATTACTCGAAACGAGTATGTTCGCTCATCTCTATTAAATACTTGTTAACATAAAGTTGCAATTAGATTTGTATTATTTAAGCATACAGAAGGTCATTACTTTACTGCAATAATAATATTTTGGATTTAAGACAAACAAAACTGAAAACTAATAAGGTAACCGATTTAGGTAATCGTGTCTAAAAGATTCTGTGGCTGTTATGTGGTAAATGAGAAAACTATCTAAATTCTCCAAACACGTTCGAGGTTTCATCTGAGGATGGATTTTTGGAAGCACTGGGGGGGGGGGGGGGAGTAGAGTATGCTGGGAATTTATGACGTAGTAGAGCGCATGGAGTGAAGTTCATGGACCCAAGCTGAAATTGTTTGAAGTGATGCATTCGTACAAAGATTTCCAAAAAATTTGTGTCTTGTACCATTTTCCCAGTTTGGAATTTCTTCACAGTTGTGAAACCCTTTCTGCTCATTGGGACAGAGAAGGTGCCTCGGATCTGCACCACATAAGTGGGATTAAGAGCTTAGCAGCAAAAATCAGGCATGTTGGTAGGTTTTTGTTAGAGGGGTGGAAATAGGTGAAAGGTTCCCATAGGAGGATATTTCAGTTTGCCTTTCACTTTTTTGAAAACACCTTGAAATCAACTGGGAAAAAAATTGATCATTTTTTCCTGTTTTAATTCCATTTCTCTACCCAAAATATGGAACACAGATGGAAAGTCCTAATAAAGCCTAATGCAGGTGTGAATGGGCCCTTATTTACAGGTTTAGAAAATATGATCCAAACATCTAAAGATATTTTCACACATACATAGAATGCGGTTAAACAAGACAGATTCGCTATAAATTTGCGGATAGTCCACAGGAACAAAAAATGTTGTATATTTGATAGCCGAAGTGCTATAGATTTGCCACAGTGGGGGTAAATAAGGACAACAATCCTTGTTGTTAACCCCCTACATGCCACAATTTATATAGATCACGGCATATAAAGGTTTTACAGAGGGAATGCTCTCCCTATGTGACATCATTGGACTATCGCGGAGGACCAATTGGTTTCCAGGGCAACTAGAGGAAAGATACTGGCGCCCTGTCCTATGATCACTATTGTGAGCAATAAGGCATAGCAGTACAGATATCCTGCCATGCTTTATTATAGCAATCAGAGCTGTTATGGTACAGGTCCCCTACAGGGATATATAAAATGTAAAAAACAAATAAAAAGTCCATTTTTGTGCATTTTCCCCTGATTGCATAAAAAATGTAAAAATTTTAAAAATCGTACATATTTGGTATTATCATATCCATAATGACCTGTACAATCTAATATAAAAAAGCCTGCAGGATTTTTCTTGAACCACTCTTTGACCCCTTTGCATGACCTTTGGCGCTGCTAGGGAGAGTCAGGGCTCCTTCACACTACTGAGGGTGACATTGGGCTGTGAATCACAGCCTGATATCACCCTTGCAAACCATGTAGAAACCCCTGGATGCGTGGGGTTTTCACAAGGAAACAGACTCACATCCCTCCCATGGCAGGGGACCACAATGGTCTCCCATTTTTTCTAATGCGGCCGGCGTTGCTGCCACCGGCCCCATTAAACAACACTGGACAATATCACAAAAAGAAAGTACATTCCGCAATTTTTGCTCTGCGAAGCATCACAACATGGTGCCATGCAGGGTAACATCACAAATGTGAATGAACTCATCTTATTTTCGCATAGAGAACATTGCGTCAATATGGTGAATGGAACATACCTGCATGGCAAAACCCATTAAATACGGAGGCAAAATGTTTATTTTGTTCATTTTGCCTCCCAAAAACTATAATAAAAGTGATCAAAAAAGCTATATGTAACACAAAATGGTGCAAATAAAAAAACTACAGCTCATCATAGAAAAATAAAGCTTTCAGACCTCCAGTGATGGAAAAATAAAAAAAGTTACAGCACTTTCAATGCAGCGATGTAAAAATAATAATTATTTCCCCAAAAAAGGGTCTTTATTAGAGATGAGCGAACCTACTCGGCCACACCTCTTTTTCGCCCGAGCGCCGTGATTTTCGAGTACTTCCGTACTCGGGTGAAAAGATTCGGGGGGGGGGGGGCGCCGTGGGTGAGTGCAGGGTTGCAGTGAGGAGTGGGGGGGAGAGGGAGAGGGCTCCCCCCAGTTCCCCGCTGCTACCCCCCGCTCTGCCACAACTCCCCTCGCCCCCCGGGGGCCCCCTGAATCTTTTCACCCAAGTACGGAAGTACTCGAAAATCGCGGTGCTCGATCGTGTAATTACTCGAAACGAGTATATTCGCTCATCTCTAGTCTTTATGTTACAAGAGTGGAAAATCCCCAAAAAATTATAATATTTTTGGTATTGTTGCAATTGCACTGACCCACAAAAAAAATGTATCATGTCATTTATGCTGTATAATTACGGCTGTAAAAAAAAGCAAAAGAAAAACAGTGTCAAAATTGATGGGTTTTCTCTCCCTATTTAAAAAAAAAAAAAAAAAAATTACAATTAATTATATGCACCCAAAAATGGCACTAATAAAAACTACAGTTCACTCCACAGAAAACAAGCCCTGATGTAGCTATATCGACAGAAAAAAAAATTACGGTTGTTGAAAAACTGGGATGAGAATAGGGCATGTCCTTAAGGGGTTGAGAAAAATTCCACAGAAGGCTTACTGGAGTCTGAGGAGTGGGAGTCCCAGTACTTAAAGTGGATTCACACAAGCATGTTTATGTGCGTACAGTTGTGCGCACAAAAACACGCCCCTATTAGAACCATTGGCTCCCTATGGTGTGTTCACATGTCCGTGTTTTACAGGCGTGCAAACACACGAACCTGCAAAACATAGGACATGCGTGCACCATAGGTCTGGCCTCTGAAATTAAATGTATCACTCTCCTGGTGGTGGCTGAGGCTGGCCTTTCCTTCATGAACCCCACCAGATCATTGTGAATTAAGTCAGAAAGTACCACTAGAAGTCTTTGTGCTAACAGTTTAGAATAAATTTTAGTATCAGTTCAGTAGGGATATTAGTCTAAAGTTCACTGGGGAGTCTAGTGATGTACCCGGTTTTTGGGGTTTGTAACTCTGGTTGTGTGAAGCATTTCTCCCACCAGATGACCACAAGAAGCTACTTTATTAAGGGTTTTAGCTAGATGCGGATAAATGATTGCATCAAATAGTTTGTAGTACTTGTTAGCAAATTCATCAGGACCCAGAGTTTGTGATATTTCTAAGAACTAATTATTTTTGACAATTCTGAGGTAAGAATGGAGGCATTCAGCTGTGTCAGACGATCTGGGGGAATAGTAGGGAGTTTGACTTTTTGGAGGAATTCGTTAATCAGAGAATGTGTAGGTTTGGGAGTAGCAGGGTCATCTTTCAAATGATACAGTTTAGAGTAGAAGTCGCTGAATACATCCGCAATATGCTGGGAATGAGTGATCTTAGTAACTGAACTCCAACTTTATAAAGATATGGAATTTTTGCTTTAGGTTGTCTATGTTTGACTGCAGTTGCCATTAATTTTGAGGGTTATTATAGAAGGAATAATATGAGGCCCAAAAGAATTTTAAATCTTTTCCGTAGTCTTCTAAAAGTAACTTTCTAAGGTCATTACATAGCCTAAGAAGGTCGCTAATGCGTGCTTGTTATAGTTTCTTATATTGTAAGCTAATTTTGATCCAAATACAACAGATGAAAGCTTCAAGAGCATTCCAAATCAAAAATAAGTCAGGTCATTAAATAGGAAATATTCTTTATGTTTTTCAGTTATCAATTTATTATAGTGGGGAATTTTCATGAGGAGGACATTTAGTGGAGTGTCTAATGATAAGGATAATAGAATAGGGGAATAATCAGACCAGGCAGAGGTGCCAATTGAAGAGGAGGTAATTGAGGGTAGTGTCCCTCTATTAACCAAAAATAGATCTATCTGTGGAAAAGATTTGTGCCAAGAGGAATAAAATGTATATTCTCTAGAAGAGGCATTTAGGCAGTGAAGGGTATCATATAGGACCTCATATGAAGCCGAGGTTACAAAGAGGGAGACGTTCTGACTCTATGACCAGTTGCATCTAAATCTCTGTCAGGGGTAATGTTGAAGTCTCCACATATAATAAGTTGCCCGAGTCAAGGTTACAGATCTTTTTAAGTGCAATTTCGGTGTTGTTTACTTTTATAGGGCATTCAATCAGGAATCTAGGACTGTTTAATAAATCTTCTTTGTCATCTACACAGCCCCTATTGGACAAACCATCAAGAGATTTGGCTATCAGTACCATCTCTATGCTGATGACACCCAGTAATAAACCTCCTCCCATGACATCACAGCACCATTCCTTCAGAATCCCACCGACTGTCTGTCCACTCTCTCTTAAACACTATGTCCTCTCTCTACCTAAAACTGAAACTCTCAAAAACTGACCTACTGGTGTTTCTGCCCTCTGCTAACCAACCTCATCCTGACATCTCCATCTCAGTGTGTGGCAGCACCATAACTCCCAGCACGCCCATTGTCTTTGGGTTATATTCAACACCGATCTCTCCTTTACCCCCTACATCCAATCACTGGCCCGAACATGTCAGCTGCACTTCAAGAATATCGCAAGAATCTGCCCTTTTCTCACCGTGGACACGCTAAACATGCTCTCATCCACTCTCGGCTCGATTATTGCAGCTTGCTGCTGATCAGCCTCCCCTGCACCAGACTCTCCCCCTCCAGTCCACCCTGAATGCGGCAGCCAGGCTCATCTTCCTGTCCAGCCACTACTCAGATGCCTCTGCCCTGTGCCGGTCACTGCACTGGCTGCCCATTAAATACAGAATTCAATTTAAACTTACTACTTTCATCCACAAAGCGCTCCACAGCACTGCACCACGCTACATTACTTCCCTCATCTTAATCCACCACCCAGCTTGCGCCCTCTGCTCCACCAATGAAATCAGATTAAGCGCCTCTTTAACTCGAACCTCATTCCCGGCTCCAAGACTTCTCCAGAGCAGCACCAGTCCTCTTGAACAATCCCTGACATACACAACTTCAGGTGTGCTCTAAAAACACACCTCTTCAGGTAGGCATACCATATCCCCTAAACCAAACCCCTCATTACCCCCTGATAACATGCTCCCTATCCTACTGATTGCAATCCCTGCTAGCCACAATTAACCACGCACTGTGGTCATACCGATTCAGTCACTATATGGCTCAATTTGACCATTGTCTATGAGTATAGCATTCCTCACTCTCTACCTCGTGCACACATCTCCAGCCCCTTTACCTTCTGTATCACCCCATTATCTGTAGTATATAAGCTCATTGGAGCAGGACCCTCACCCCTACTGTCTCCATGAATTGATTACTACATGTAACCGTGGTCTTCTTTCTGTTCCCCCTGTCTTGTAAGCACTGCAGAATATGTTGGCGCTATATAAATAAAGATTACTATTATTATGTTGTCCATAAGTCAGGAGGTCACTAGCCACATGTCGCTATCCGTATTTTTATGCCTTTGTATGCATCCAAATGGTTACATATATTTGTGTTGATACCAACATATAAACTGCAGATTAACACTAATGATTTTCAGTTAGGGCATACTGGTACCTTCTGGAAAAGTTTTATTGTTGTAACTTTTTTTCTATAAACAAAGCAGAGGATTTGACAGGGATGAAAGGGGTTGCAAGTGAAAAGATAATTAGACTCTTTAGAGAGTGTCAAGAGTCAATAGCTCAGCACTGTCAGCACTGCAGAGTTTTACAGGCTATAATTATATGGCTTGGAGGTGTAGAGAATTTTTGGCAGTTTGTGTTTTGCATCCTCCTAACAGAGCAAAAAAAAATAATCATGATGCTTTGCAGACAAAAAGACAGCACGAATATTCAATTTTTCTTTGTGTCATTATGTCCAATTTCTGATTATACAGGCTGGAGTTGTCATGTCAATACTTATCATAATTGTTAATAATGGAAATCTGCATAAATGATGTCCATGGATGGTACGAAGTATAATATAACAAATTAGGAATAATATTATACGTTGATTGTTTATAAAATGTTCGTCAACATTTATAATATGAAAACAACTGCAAAGCAAAATAGAGCGTGTAACATATAAAATGCTTGTTATCCAGATATCTGATTGTATATGCCATAAATACGAAAGACGGTTTATATACTACTGCAGTGTAGCAGCCTATTGTAGGTCTCAGAACATAAGTGAGGATGGCATGTGGACATTGGCACCAGCGCTTTTTCAAGGCTTATAATGTCTGTGCCATCAATCATTAAATTGGTAGGCCTATTGGTACTATAAGCAGCTGAGAAAATCTCCATATATACCATATAGTTAGGTGAAGGTAATTGAATTGGAAACTGCCTAGAGATGCTTTAAAGACTGTAAATCTTAAGACACAGAATGACCCTAAAATTCGACTCCCTATGTATGACTTTTTTTTTCATTCTTGTTATCTGGCTAATAGTTATACACAAATTAGCTAAATCATCAAAACCTAATATTGCATAAGTCACAACATTAGTAGCAGTCTGTAAGGGCTCCTTCACAGGGGTGATTCTGTATGCAGACCACATCCAAAAGAGCTCCATGTGAGGGAACCTAATGCTCCATGTGGCTTTTTTGCGCCTGCATTTTCTTTGGGTGAAAAAAATCCAAAAATACACCATATGCCCTTTTTTGTGTACATTTGCACACCCGACACCACATAGAACGGCACAATTTTGTAGGAAAGATTCATTACATTCGGGACTAAGGAGGCTGTCTAGCCCACTAAGTAAGTAGGCTGTCCCGCCTGTTCAAACATGGAGCGGGTGCGTCCCACATCAATGTGAACAGGCCCGGCAGCGGAAAAATGCTCAGTAAGAAGAGTGGATCCACTCCGAGAGGACGTGATAGTGTTCCATTCAGAACGCAATTACATCACACTTGTCTGCAGGAGCCCTAAGTTGCAAAGTAGGGCTTCCATGCATCAGACATCTTTTCCCCTCACATCTCACAATTGAAAATAGGCATTATTACAGAAACTTTAAGCTATGGATAGCAAAATACAAAACTGTATAACTCCAAGCTGTTATAATATATGTATATATTGTTCAGCTGTACCATTAAAACCATCAGGGATTAACAGGTAAATCTAGAAATACCTTTTTATTTCCTCAGTGAATCCAATCCCAAAATATCCGCTTCTCTGCGCTTCACGTGCAGTATGCTACATAAACAGTCTGAAGGGAGATTCAACTGCAGAACTTAATCAGGCTCTCTCCTCTCCATTTGGAAAACCTCACTCATCAAGGTGATGATTCATGTCTTTAACTCCCCATGTGTTCCAGAGAGACTGCTCATACAGCAAATCTGGAAGTGCAAATGCAAGTGCATTCTCTCTGGAACGCACAATGTCTCCAGCTCAGGCGGTTCAACTGCAGAACTCATCCAGAAACTCTTCCCTCTATTCTCAATAACCATACCTCTCATGCCGATGATTGAAGTCTCCAGCTTCCCTTAGCTGGAGACTCCATGTGTTCCAGAGATACTGCTTCTACGCCAAATCTAGAAGTGTAGCACATGTGCTCTCTCTCTCTGGATTGCATGGTGTCTCCAGATCAGGGTAACTGGGAATGTCAATCATTAGCTTAATGGGTATAGTTTGGTGAACGCAGGGGAGAGAGAATGGACGAGTTCTGCAGTTGAACCGCCCATCGGATGGTTTAAAAGTTATCAGTATCCCGCATGTAAAACAAGGAAAAGCAAATATTTTAAAATTGGATTTTTTTCCTTATTTATCTGCTTATCGCACATCGCATGATAGGTTTAGTTTGTTGTGATAAATTGTGGTGACAGAATTCCTTTAAGTCCTGTAAGATCTGAGGTAGGCCTCCATGGATTCGACTTGTTTTTCCAGCACATCCTACAGATCTTCAAATGGATTGAGATCTGGGGAATCTGGAAGCCAAGTGAACTTGAACTCTTTCATGTTCCTCAAACCATTCCTGAACAATTTGTGCAGTGGGGCAGGGTGCATTGTCATTCTAAAAGAGGCCATTGTCATTAGGGCATGCCGTTAAAAAAGAGTCTACAGAATTATTTAGGTAAGTGGTATGGGTCAAAGTAACATCCCCATGAATGCCAGGACACAAGGTTTTCTAGCAGAGCATTGCCCAGAGCAGCACACAGTCTCCATCTTCAGTTTAGCTGTCATTCTCTATGCACATCGATTAGCCTTGGGTGACCATGACCCTGTTGTTAGTTGTCCTTCTTTGAAACACTTTTGGTAGGTACCATTGGTGGTTTGAGTAGATCTTAAGCTTTGGGCTGCTTCCCAGACTTGGACCCCCATTGCTAACCTGCCATGTCAGGTCTATAGTG
Organism: Eleutherodactylus coqui; assembly: GCF_035609145.1. Classification (NCBI taxonomy): domain Eukaryota; kingdom Metazoa; phylum Chordata; class Amphibia; order Anura; family Eleutherodactylidae; genus Eleutherodactylus; species Eleutherodactylus coqui. Next base: position 208,655,972 of record NC_089841.1, on the reverse strand, counting down.
ATAGCAATATCAGCTACAGAAATTGCACAACACCAAGTTATAAGAAAAGATACTCCAAAGCTTATTATACCAGACAAGTCAGGAGAGGTGATAGGTTCTCTATATATCTAGTGACTCACATTGACATCACCTCTGTTTGTGGACCTTTTATATCTATTTCTTCTCCATCTGATCCAAACTGCCATGACTTTTCCTAATGACAGCAGAGTATTCTGCTGAGACATCTTTGAGCTTTGCTTCTGCAGCTGTTGGGTTGTGCCTCTGGGATCTATAGTTCTATGAGATTCCATGAGCACACCTTTTCAGCTGCGTGTTAATTAAGATGGCTGGGTGTGGTCTTCATCAGCCAGCCAATCCCCCGGCCTGCTACACACAAATACCACTTCTCTTGCCAGAGAATGCTGGTCATTTTATCATATTTATTCATTCTGTGTTAATCCCACTCTGTGCTTGGTGTTATGCATGTCTAGTGGGTAGTGTCTCTCTTAGCTTTCCTGAGGATGGTCTGGACACCTGTAGTCCCCATCTGCATTATTTTGTATGTGCTTATGGTGTTTGTGATAAGGCCGTCTTGAGTCTGTGCTGAGGCATAGTGCCCTGGTGTGGCGCACATTTTCAACTTGCATAGCAACGTGAATAAATTCAGACCCCAGAACAGACCACTCAATAAATCCAGACACCTAAATAATTTCAGACTGCAGAGCAAGCTCATAAATAAATTTAGACCCTAGATCCCTAAATTCAGATGCCAGAACAGCATAAGGAAAATTATTCAGACCAAAGGCCAGAAGCCTCCCTATACTTTACCTCCTCACACGTGAGTTCTGTTTCAAGTCTGGATGTTGCTTCACACTGTTTGATGCCTGCAGCATCTGGGCATCATGCACTTTTGCACATTATATCCTAATGCTGGACAGTAATTTCAATAACTTGTACAATAAAGTTCACACGCTGCTTAGATTGCAGAATTAAAAGCAGAACTGTAATTTGTATGCATTCCATTTTCATAAGAAAATATTGTCTGCAGAGGCCACAGACATCAAAGGGAAATGTAGAAATGGAGAAATGTGATTATATGGGGAGAGATCCATCCAGGAGATTTGCAGCTCTTGTGGTAGTCTGGAAGATCTCCCATTACTTGGGGAATGTGCTGGACATTCTGGAAAAGTTAGAAAGTATTATGATTAGGATATCGAGCAACCCCCTCTATGAAACAGAAAAACAAAATGTTGGCGCAGACCAAGATTGTCTATGGATTACATGGTTAGGGATTCATGTGAATGCCTGGGATATGATGCTACCGTACATTTCTCATGTATAGTCAGATATGGCTTCATCTAAAAATGTTACAGGGACCTGTTTCCTGTGGCTGTCTTAGTTACAAGGAAAAACGCAGCATAAAAATGCTATCTCTCCACCCCTAAGTTTTTTCTGACCTTTTGGGGTACACACAGTGAATTTTAGAATACTAATCAAGGTATAGGACCAAAATATCAACACTAAATCAGGTGAATTTGTCTATGTTGCCCCAAGATAACCAAGCAGAGCTAAGCTTTAATTTTCAAATATATGTAAACAATGAAAGATGAATCCTAATTAATGCCTTGAAGGCTTAACCCCTTAAGTGGCACGCCCGGAAATTTTCCGGGACGAGCTCCACTGCCGATAGTGATATAGCTCGGAAGATTTCCGGGCTATGTATCACTATGGGAGCTGCAGAGCACAATGCCACAAGCTGTGTGTGGCATTGTGCTCTGCCTGCACTGTCCCACAGAGAACAAAGCAAGGGCTTTGAACAACAGAAGCAGAAGATATTGCCGATATGCCGGCAATCTCCTGCTTCTAAGTCTCCTTCTTTGTTTATAGGTTGCCATAGAGACCATCGGCTTGTCAGAAGCAAGCCGATGATCTCTGTGGCAGGGAGAGCTGGTGCTTGGCTGCCAGAGGACAGCTAGGTACCAGCTCTTACAGCAGAGATCAGAGAAAACCTCTGATCTCTGCTGTGTTAACCCTTTACATGCTGCAGTCTATGTGACTGCAGCATGTAAAGGGCTGTCACTGCAGCATATAAAGGGCTGTCACCATCGGACCTCCAGAAAGTGATCAGGGGGTCCTGATGGGTCCCTGTGGAAGTCCCCTAAAGGGACAAAAATTTAAAAAAAAAGTAAAAAAAATAAAAAAAATAAAAACACTTGTCTCCCTTTACTTTGTAAAAAATGTAAAATAAAATCACACATGTGGTATCCCTGCATTGTAATGACCCAGAGAAGGAAGTTAATACATTATTTAACCCCTTAATGACATGGCCCCTTTTTTTCTTTTTTCCTCCCCGAAACATAAAAACTGTATAAACTTGGTATCGCCAGAATCATGCTGACTCGGAGAATAACGTTATCACACTAATTATTCTGCATGTTGAACGCCGTAAAAATGAAATCCAAAAAACAAATGGCAGAATTTCTTTTTTTTCCCACAATCTCCCTACAAATGTTTTTACAAAAGTTATGCAATACATTATATATACCCAAAAATGATGCCATCAAAAAGTACAATTTGTCCCACAAAAAACAAGCCCTCATATGGCCGTGTCAATGGAAAAATGAAAAAGTTATGGCTCTTGGAACGCAACTGCAAAATTAGTTGAAATTCAATAATTAGACCATTTAAAAAACCTGCCCTGGTGGGCACGACAGGGTGGTAGGAAACCCGTCACTCAAGGGGTTAAGGCCCATTTAGACACAACGATTATTGCTCAAAAGATGTCTTTTGAGCGACTTTTGAGCAATAATTGTTGTGTCCATTTACAGCGCAAAGTGATCGCTCAAACGTTGAGCAATCACCTTGCACTCCAAGCGGGGGATGCAGAAGACAAGCAGGGCCGCTTGTCTTCTGCATCCAGCTGTTCCCCGCTTGGAGCACCCAGCTGTTATACAGCCAAGCGCTCCGAGTGGAGGATGCAGAAGGCAAGCGGGGTAGCCCCGCTTGTCTTCTGTATCCAGCTGTTCTCTGTTTAGAGCGCCTAGCTGTTATATAGCTGAGCGCTCCGAGCTGGGTATGAAGAACGCAGCTGGACAGCTTTGTTCTTTATACCCAGCCTGTGTTCAGGGAGCAGGATACAGCTGAAACAATAGTATCAGCTGTATCCCGCTGTGAATTCCTGATAAGGCTCATCGTTGTCTTTCAGCATGCTGAAAGACAATGATGAGCGACAGCTTAAAGGGGTTGTCCCGCGGCGAAAGCGAAAAAAAATTTTTTTCACTTACCCCCGCATTCTGCCCTGTTAAAAAGAAAGCATAGGTTAGTTTTTAAAAATAGCATTGCACTTACCTGCATCAGCGTTCTGCAGCTTCTTCTTTTCTTCTTTTAAAGATGGTGCCGCTGGTCTTCTCCCACGGTGCACCGCGGGTCTTCTCCCATGGTGCACCGTGGATTTTCTTCTCCTTCCTTGCGTTCCATTGCCGATTCCAGCCTCCTGATTGGCTGGAATCAGCACACGTGACGGGGCGGAGCTACGATGACGACGCGGTGACCAGCTCTCCGGCACGAGCGGCCCCATTCACCAGGCAGAAGCACGGACTGCGCAAGCGCGTCTAAAAACACCTGAAGACATCGAAATTAGACGGCACCATGGAGACGGGGACGCCAGCAACGGAGCAGGTAAGTGAATAACTTCTGTATGGCTCATATTTAATGCACGATGTACATTACAAAGTGCATTAATATGGCCATACAGAAGTGTATAACCCCACTTGCTGCCGCGAGACAACCCCTTTAACAAAAACTGTATGATGTCAGTGCAGTTAGACACAACGATTATTGCTTGAAAGAGCTTTTGAGCAAATTTTGAGCGATAATCCTTGTGTCTAAATGGGCCTTTAATAAAGCATCATGTGACGCGAAACAGCTGTTACCTAATCTGTGTGCACCATTTCCTGTGTTTTTTACCTGCTAGTTTTGATATGAAATAAAGTGCTGCTTTTTATTCTGAAGACCAGAGTGCCACCTTTTCTGTAAATTTTAAAGGTGTATGCTGTGTAGTACGAAGTGCAGCTGAGAGCTCATACTCAGCACTTACCACCCATCTTCTGCATACTCATCCACATTTTTTCCTGGACTAACCCTGCCTTTCCATCAACACCTTACAACTCACTCTTCCAGAGTGCTCAGTGAAGCCTTCTCAAGCAGTGACCTTCAGTGTTGACTGGTAAACGTGTGGGACCCCACTGGTAGGCAGACTAAGAGTTGTAGCTCAAGCTGCAGTAAATAGTTACAGTCTTTACTTGGCAGTAGAATATGTAGTACAGTCTCTTTAACATGTTTCAAAACATTGCAATGCAATTTCAGAACTTGGCAATGCTGACTTTAGACCTTGGTAACATCATTTTATATCGGAGGCCTTTGCGCAATCAAGTTATAGTCTCTTCAGCAAGCCTATCATGACTCAGTGAACACACTCAACAGTTAATAATGGTAGGCATTCACAGTCTCTATGGTTTGTTTCTTCTCTCTCTCCACAATACAGCAAGTTGAAAACCAGAGCTCATACAGATGGATGATGCAGACTGCCTTGGTACTCTCAGCTCTGATGAGGAAGCTCTAGGGCTCAGGCTGTACCCAACCTCTTAGCAGGCTCCAGGACTGGTCTCACAGTTCATGACTTCAAGTCTCACCCAACCTTGTACTGACCTTTTATACTTGCTTGCATAGCCCACCATTGTGGCCAACACAATCAAACTTGTGTGACACACCCCGCACTTTGTACCAAACACAGGCACAATAATGCCGGATTATACATGCTATAGCATTTATCTATCAGATACACATGCCTCTCCCAGCATGGTTACGTAAAGTTTCAGAATGGCCACCGTGCCTAGGATTGAGACCACCCAATGGACGTGTCACAAGACTAGAAGTTAGAAGTCTACAGTAACGTTTACATCAGCCGCAGCTCCACCTGGTAATTCTAATCCATCGCCTGTCTCTGCGTCTCTCAGCTGGCAAATATGAAATGCCAGCAAATATTAATGCAGATGTAAAAGTTTTCCCGGCCCTGGCCCCTAGTGAATGCTGGCTGGGTTGGTGGTATACCAGCTAGGTGACAACTGTATGCTTTCCTTGTTCTCTTTAGAAAACCCAAGTAGAGTTGGTCTACAGTCAAAGGAGGCCTAGACTTTTGACCACGAGTATTGCTGTGCCTGTGAGATGACAAATTTTGGGGATGGGGGTGGCTCAGGCTGGATATAGTATACTAGACACAGATTTATCATGTGGAAAAACTGCAATATTCGTTTTGCCCACTGCGCATTAACCCTGAAACACCGCAGCCAGTTTTGGCCTTCATGACACAGACCACATTTTGAATCCGATGTGTCACTTTGTGGTAATAATGAAATGCTTTTACGTATCTAAGTGGCTCTGAGACTTTTATCTAAGTGATTCATGACACATTGTATTTTATGTTAGTAGTGAATTTTGGTCAATAGGTTTTATTTCATATATCAATACATAAATATGTTTATTTATAAAAAAAATCTGAAATTTAGAAAAAAAATTAAATGTTAGCATTTTTTTAAATTTGACATTTTTTCCTTATACGACAGATACTCATATCATACAAATTTGTTAATAAATAACATTTACCATGTGTTCACTTTATGGGGCATTATTTGCTAAGCATCTTTTTATTTTTTAGGACATCACAAGACTTTAGTTTCAAAGCAATTTTTCACATTTTCAAGAACATTTCCAAAATCTATTCTTTAAACGCCAACTCAGTTTTGAAGGGCCTTTGAGGTGCTCATATATTGGAAACAAACCATAAACTACCCCATTTAAAAACCACACCTTTCAAAGAATTCTAAAATGCATTTAGGTAGTTTGTTTTAATCCTTTAAAAGGGTTTTTCAGGGAAATCCTAATGATGATCTATCCTCAGGATAGGTCATCAATAGTTGATCGGCCAGGGTCCGTCGCTCGGGACCCCGACCGATTAGCTGAGCGCGCATATGTTGTCAGCACCGCAAATACACAGAGGTCGGAGTGAAAGCCTCCGCGCCAACCTCTGTGTAGTGGCCAGAGCTTGTAACTGCAGGCATGGCTCTAATTGAAATCACTAGTCCATATATGCACTAGTTCACAAGGTCATATTGGTTTCTATGACTCAGTGTGCATAAGCCATTGTGCTGGAGTCGGTAGCTCCAGCGCTCCTAATAAAGTGTATATACACCCAATGTATTTAGTCTGGCAGGTAGTATATATGTTCAGACTCTTTGAGTCTCTATAATCATTTTTTTTCTGCAGCTACATCATATCTGTTCTTTCAATATCTCTTTGGGGTGAAATTTTATATGTGAATAATAAAAGTTTACTTTTAAGGGGATCCACTTAGGGTTGTTACTTTTGGCAAATAAATTGGTTTTGGTATAGATTTGAAAAATAAAGCTCCATCCTTAAGGAGTTAATATTTCAAAAACTGGTAAAAAATGTTGTGGTTGATTCATTTAAATGGGTTGTACAGGGTTAGAAAAACATGGTTGCCTTCTTCCAAACACACCCTTGTCCATAGGGCTGTGTGTGGTATTGTAGTGAATAGGAGCTGAGCTGCAATACCAGACACAACCACAGACAAGGGTGGCGCTGTCTTTGGAAGAAAGCAGCCATGTTTTTCTAACCCTGGACAACCCTTTAATGATACCTTTTTGTGTATGGTCACTGACCTTGGCTAATTTTCTTTCAGAGGATAACAAAAAGTGAAATTCCCCTTTAAATACATGACAGTAACTGCAGATAAAATTGTCCCTTTCCTTCTGTATAACAAAAGAGTTTTAGAAGCAATAGAATAATATTATAATATTACCTTCATTATTTTCTATTTTGCGGTTAGAGGCACATGCAGAATGCAGAGCCACTACATACCCTATCATGTTCCTTATATAGTCAATGCTGCAAATGATTAATCCCAAATAGAAGCTCCATCCGTGGAATCTAGTGCTAGAGCAATTATCAACATAATATATCTGTAAATGCAGCTTATTGAATCAATCTCCATCATGACCTCACCAATGTCATTGAACAGTTTAGCTGTTGCATGAGAAAAGTGAAGTGTTCTAATGGCCTGTATGTAAATACTGAAAGAAAATGTCTGTTGAATTGCTTTTTGTGTTTCAGTATAACAGTGAATGACTCACTTAATGCAATGCCTAGTATCTTCAGCATGGAAGCACAGCCACTAAGAGGTAATTATCACTCATTCCAGAATGTAATCATTGTCCTTTTCACAGTCATCCAAGGTGACAGGTGATTTTTATTGATAGACAAACATTAAAAGAAAGCTCAGATTCCTTGACAACCATTAAGATAAGCAGCGCATGGAAATGAATAGGAAAAAATGAAAATACTAAGTGCTCAAAGCACAAAGCAGATGCTGACTATAATAGAGACTAACAGAGGCGTAATCTGCATATTCTGGCCAATAGATGTCACTGTTTGCAACATAATGTCGTCTCTCTTCCGTTATGTAGCACAGTGCTGGGGGTGAATGGTGTATTAGTTCTGTGCCTGTCTTACTCTACTTTTTCTTTATTTTTTTGACTAGTAAGTAGAGATGAGCGAACGTACTCGGATAAGCACTACTCGTCCGAGTAATGTGCTTTATCCGAGTATCTCCACGCTCGTCCTGAAAGATTCGGGGAGCGCCGCGGAGCGGGGAGCTGCAGGGGAGAGCGGGGAGGAACGGAGGGGAGATCTTTCTCTCCTTCTCTCCCGCCCGCTCTGCCCCGCTCCCCGCCGCTACTCACCTGTCAGCAGCGGAGCGCCCCGAATCTTTCAGGACGAGCGGGGAGGTACTCGGATAAAGCACATTACTCGGACGAGCAGTGCTTATCCGAGTATGTTCACTCATCTCTACTAGTAAGCCATTCTCTCTGCCCACTATTGTTTCTATAGAGTAATGGAGTCAGCCTCTCTTACTGACACACAGCATTGCCAACTAAGGGCACTTTTACACTGTAAGATAAATTGGAAGGAACATGCAACCAGCGGTGAAGTAGCGATCATTTATTGTTTGCTTGGCATGCATTCACACTGAATAAGCATTGGTTAGTCTTGGGTCATCATTGGATTCTAATCACGTATCTTGTCAACACTTCTGCCACTGCTTTCTAGTCTACAAATTGTTAAGACATCTGTTCACACCAAAGGATTACAGCAGACAAGCAAAGATTTAGGAAAGATCTGATCAGCAATAAGCTATTTATCACTATCGTTCAGTTGTTGCATGCGTTTACACCTTACAATAATTGTACAAACCACTCGGTCTAAAGATTATTCGCACATTAATTGTGTTAAAGGGCCCTTACTTGAATATGACTAATCCTGAAAAGATGATGTGTTGAGCTTATACATTTAAATGGGATGCATTTGATTAATACCAGGAGGTGTGTAACTGCAGCCACACAAATTAGGGGAGGGGGATATCTTAAATGATATTTGGAAAAACAAAAGTTGCAAATTTTGGCTTCAGCATGCTCTCATAAAAATGTGCAACCTTTTGACTTTTATGATGCTCCACAAAAAAAGGCATGGATTGTCAATAGGGAGCATGATCACCCTGGACAGACAGATTTCTGTAGAATTTATGCCGGAAACTGATCTTAGGAAATAGAATATTGTTTATCTTTAAGCATACCTGAGTTTTCAGGTAACTTTCCAGATTGAGCAGTTGTGTTTATACATGAGCAATAACACTCTTTCTGATGATTATATGACGTATCTCCTGCATTTTCCCCATTTTCCTCTGCACAGGGTGTATATCTGCTTTTTAATCTTTCCAGTAAAAAATAGGATAGCGCCTCAGGAAGTTCAAAAAATGTATAACAACAACAAGGAGGTAAGCAGAATGGACTTATCTGGTGTGGACACCTGGGCTCAAGGTGAGGGACCAGATGCCACACCTGTAGTCCTGGTTAGAATGATCCAGTCCTCTTATGCCAAAGTGAGCATCCAAATGAGAAGGAGGAGGAGAGCCGCAGAGAAATCCAAAACAAACTTTAAAGGACTTTTGGAACATAAAAAGAATAAACAAAATGTAAAAAGACTCCGTTCTCCTTTCAGGACTGGTAGGAGGAGTCTCTACTGTGCTGTGTATGCTGTGTTCTACAGACTGTACTCAGGGAACTGCAGAGATCTCTCTCTAAATGCCTATTACACACAGGCATAACTTCTCCAGGCAGGAGTGTATAGACAGATTTAAAAGTAGATGTGATATGTATAAACAGCAGAAAATCTCACTATTAACTCTACTTGCAGCTCTCCCTGTGTCTTTCCTTCTGTCTCCTCTCTGCATGCAGTGCAATGAGCATGATGACTTATAACCTGCTCTGCCATGCTAGGGTTTACTTGTCAAGCAAGAGCTAGCAAACATTGTAGAGCAAGGCAGGGGAAAGGGAGACAGCACTTTCGAGGGATACTTCAGCGATAAAACAATTTTAGGTAAATTAAAGGGGTTGTCCCGCGCCGAAACGTTTTTTTTTTTTTCAACAGCCCCCCCGTTCGGCGCGAGACAACCCCAATGCAGGGGTTAAACAAGAACACCGGACAGCGCTTACCTGAATCCCCGCGCTCCGGTGACTTCTTACTTACCTGGTGAAGATGGCCGCTGGGATCTTCACCCTCGGTGGACCGCAGGGTTTCTGTGCGGTCCATTGCCGATTCCAGCCTCCTGATTGGCTGGAATCGGCACGTGACGGGGCGGAGCTACACGGAGTCGCTCTCCGGCACAAGCGGCCCCATTGAGAAAAGAAGAAGACCTGGACTGCTCAAGCGCGTCTAATCTGGCGATTAGACGCTGAAAATTAGACGGCTCCATGGAAACGAGGACGCTAGCAAAGGAACAGGTAAGTGAAAAATTTCTTATAACTTCTGTATGGCTCATAATTAATGCACAATGTACATTACAAAGTGCATTAATATGGCCATACAGAAGTGTATAGACCCACTTGCTTTCGCGGGACAACCCCTTTAAGTACAAAACAGTTTTGCTAATTATCAAACTAGCTATTATAGTGATGCTTTAAGGGAACCTGTTACATTGAAAATGCAGTCCACTTTGTAGGCAGAGGCAGCAAGTTATAGAACAGATGGAGCTAAGCAGATATATAGTTTTATGGGAATAGATTCAGTATAATTTGTATTTTATTGACCTAAAGCTCTGCTCATTCTGGATTTAGCAGTCCAGTGGGCAGTCCAAATCACTAACCACTCACTCTGTATACACTCACTCAAGGAAGGTAGTCAGAGGTGTAACTTTAAGATACTGAGCCCAATGCAGGAGTTCATAACATGCTCCTCCTTAGGATAGGCTACCAAAAGTAGATCAGTAAGAGTCTGCTGCCCAGGATCCCAAACTATCTGATTTGTTATTACAGGCAAAGTTTGATGGGATCTTTGCCTGTAATACCAAACCAGGTCACAGCAGGGTGTATAGAGAATAGAGGAAAGGGGAAGAAGTGGGGAGACAAGAAGAGATTCATCCACAGATGTACTATTTTGGTGAGTAATTTAAGGTGAATACCCACTTGCATTTTTCTTGCGCTTTTTTTTTTACGCAATATCGCTGCGTTTTTTTCACGCGATTGTCAATGGGACTTTCTAATGTTAAAAAAACGCTTCGCACAAAAATTGCAAAGTACCAACTTATGATGCGTTTTTAACATTAGAAAGTCCCATTGACAATTGCGTAAAAAAAAAAAACGCAGCAATATCGTAGCATTAAAAAATGCAAGTGGGTGTGAGACCTTACTGTTTGGTGAGTAATTCACTGTTATTGAGTCTCATCTTCACTGCTCAGTACTTCTTTACTGTCCTCTCTGATAGGTTTATGTCTGTATGTATGTGTCACAGAGGGTTAGGGTATGTTCAGATGGGTTGGAAAACCTGTGGATTTTCCTTAGTATTACTGTCTGCACAATCTCCATAGCATTTATAGTACAAGCATTGTGGATGGTATTTTAGAAATCTGCATCGTAAACTGACTTGTGCCATTGATTTTAAATCCTCCCTCATCATGTCAGTTTATGCTGTGAATTTTTCCTGTGGATTTCACTTTTTGAAATGAAGGGGTGAAATTTGTGGCAAATCTGCACCATTTGCTGAAGATTTAGTGTGTGTTTGTTGTAGATTTGTCACTGCAGATTTCCTGTAAATTTGCTGTGGATTTCTAGCTGCAGAAAATCCATAGCAAATCCTCCACATGTGAACATACAGTTAGTGAACAGAATCTGTAGTTTTACTTGTGCAGTGTATAGAGCATAGCAAAGCAGGAGGCTCCATTCACCAGCTCAGAGAGAACTGAAAATCCCAGATGAAGCCTGGACAGGGGGAAATTATGATAAATGCATATGAAGGCCAGATATAGCATTATTCCTCAAGTACAGATATGCTAGTTTATTCTAAAAAATTATTCCAAAAGTCATTTTCACTTTAAAGTGAAGTTTTATCTCTGATGAGCATTGGTGTTTATATTAGGGAGTTGCATAAATAGCAATTCCCTAATAGTTTCCTGTTGTGTGAAATATGCAGGAACAATATAAGTGATGGGGCAGATGATTTTTCTGGAAATCAAACTGCCTATAGCTTCTTTCTAAATCAGCAGAATACATGCATTATTTATTGCTCAGATATCTTGTCACTGGAGAGAGGTATGGCAAAGTCTTATCCCAGTTGCTTCCATTCATAAATTGCGTGAATTAGGTATTAGGAGTATATACTCTATAAATAAATATGTATATGCTGAATATGCAGTTCTCTAATATACAATGAGAGGTTCAATAAAAGTAAATCAGGTGTTTTTTTTACAGTCAGGCTGGTAATCTACAAGGTATTCCACTTGTATACATGGGATAAGAAATTTTTGCTGCCCATACCAAAGTGTATGTATATATATATATATATATATATATATATATATATATATATATATATATATATATATATATATATATATATATATCTCCAGATGACCAATTATATATATTAAGCATGTGAGCATGCATGTTAACCCCTTAGTGACCAGCCCATTGCCTTTTTACATCCTAGCTTGCTGGGCCTTAATCCCCGAGGATGTAGAAAAATGTTTCCTGCAGGTATAAAGGCCCTGCAAGCTGAGGATGTGACAGCTCCATGCTGCCAGCTCCTGGAGGTAGCCGGCAACCTGGAGCTGCCATTCCAGGCTGCGGATCCCCTCCCCCAGTCACATGATTGCTGGCATTTACCGAATGCCGGCGATCATGTAAAAGTCAGTAAAAAGTTGAACAAAGTTAAAGATTCAGCTGCCCTGATGGATTGAATCAATTATTCACCCACCTTCTCCGCCATGTTCTGCGGTGTCCTGGCTTCCCGGGTCTCGTCAGCGCCTTTGCGCATCTGCTAGACGTCATACGTCGGACGCGCGCACAAAGGGGCCGCCCGTCCCGGGAAATTTAAAAACTCTCTGCTCCCGGCTCCCTTGTGTAGGGGTTAATGGGAAGGCCAGTTGAGTTAACTGTATGGCAAAAAGCAGCATGTGGCTGATAGTTAACTTATGTGTATGCCTAGTTTACCATGTGAAACTTCAACCCTCATTATGAAACCATACTGGGTAAAGATTATGTCAAATGGTGAATCACAATTATTTCTAGTCATTTGAAGCTCTTACTACTGTATGGGATGTAGAAATATCCACTGAGAACAAAAAAGTAATGTTTTCTACAGCATGTATGATAGCGCACACATCATGCATTTCCAACTTTTTATGTCAAACATATTGCAATTAAATCACATTGGTATTTCAGGTCTGAAGTGGTCTTCTACAGCTAGTCATTCCTTATCCATAGAATAGGGAATACCTTGTTGATCAGAGGATAATAATAATAATCTTTATTTGTATAGCGCCGACTTATTCCGCAGCGCTTTCAGGCATGGATAAATGCAAAACAATACAACAATTACAATATGAGGTACATTGGGTTAGACACAAATGGGTTGGGGGTGGTACAGGAGGTGGGGAACACAGGCAATAGGGGATTTCATGTACAGATCATTTATTAGAAGACAAACAGGGTGGGGAGCCATAGGGAGGGGGGGACTAGGTCAGGGGATTTGGTATGCTTCCCTGAAGAGGTGTGTTTTTAAGGCACGTCTGAAATTTCGTGCATCGGGAATTGTCCGAATGCCTTGGGGTAGAGCATTCCAGAGGATGGGTGCTGCTCTGGTAAAGTCCTGTAGGCGAGCATGTGAGGTTCGTATTACAGGGGTGTTTAGTCTGAGTGTGTTAGCCGATCGGAGTGAGCGGGCTGGGTGGTGTACTGACAGTAGGGAGGCGATGTATGGTGGCGCAGCGCCATGCAGAGCTTTGTGAGTGAGGTAGAGGAGTTTAAATTTAGTTTTGCAGTGGATGGGCAGCCAATGCAGCGACTGGCATAATGTAGAGGCGTCTGAATAACGACTGGATAGAAAAATGAGTCTAGCTGCCGCATTTAGTATGGATTGGAGTGGAGCGAGTCTGGTGCGAGGGAGGCCGATGAGTAGCGAGTTGCAGTAGTCAAGCCGGGAGTGCATGAGGGCAACCACGAGCGTCTTTAGCGTGTCCGTGGTTAGGAACGGACGTGAGGAGCTCTTTTCGAAGCCCCGCCGAACCGAGGAATGTAGCCCCAGCACATCCAGAAGTGTAGGCAATGGAGGACATGCATGCGCTCTTTTGCTCCTTTCACTTCAATGGAACCATTGAAGGTAGTCTAGTTCAAGTGCTCAGTAATCTCCACCGTAATCTCGACACTTTGGGACACATCTGGGGTTCCATTTTCAGGATTATTTAAGGTCCCAGTGGTCAGACCCCTCACCAATCAGCAAGTTATCTCCTAAACTGTGGATAGGAAAAAGCTTGCTATGGTAGAAGTCATTGTTTAACCTATTAAGGACCATAGTGTTTTGTGATGGTTTTACTGCCTACCAAAATTCAGCTACCAAAATTATTTTTTCTGTGTTTTTTTTCCCTTTGAAATATAGGGTTAGTTTTTTATGTCTTTTATCACTGTCTTTTTTCTGCTTTTTTATTTTATTGGGTGCAAAAGCTTAAAATTGATTTCTTAAATTTATAGTTGTTTATTTTTAACATTTGTGTATTTACACCAAAATAAAGTACAGGAATGGGTTCCTCATTTTATTTTGAGTGTTTTGATGTATCATTTGTATAGTTTTGGAATATAGGGTGCATATGGCGATGTTTCGGTTGGCGTCGGCGGTGGGTCATTTTCTTTTTTATGCATATATTTTTATTTTATTCTGTAATTTTTTACAACTTATTTTTGTAACTATTTTTTTAACATCTATGCCCCCCATGATATCATATTAGACCTCTGGGGGTCATTCACATTGTCTTTTTTTTATTTCACACTATTCCACTGTAGCTGGGGCACCCATAGGAGCCCCAGTTACAGGGGAAAACATTCCCCTTAAGTGACAGTAGTTACTAACAGAGTTGATCAAGGTTTGCTACACAATAACATAGTATGTTAGGCTGAAAGAAGGCAATGTCCATCCAGTTTAGCCTCTCCCCCCCTTCTCCCTTGCTATCCAGAGGAAGGCAAAAAAAACCTCTTGAGCCAATTTAGCCCTTTTTAGGGAAAAAATTTCCTTCCCAACTCCATAATGGCAGTAAGAATAATCCCTGGATAAATATTTGAAAATTTTCTACCTGACTCCAAGACTCAGATCAACAACCCCGCTGGTTGTTTAATGTCTATATCCTGTAATGTCATAGTGCTCTATAAAGACGTTCAGTCTCGTCCTAAACTCCTCTATCAATTTTGCCATCATCACGTCCTCAGGCAGCAAGCTCCACAATCTCACTGCTCTTACAATAAAGAATCCCCTTCTGTGTTGGTGATGAAACCTACTTTTCTCTAAACATAGAGGATGCCCTTCTGTTACTATCACAGTCCTGGGTATAAACAGATCATGCGAGAGATCCTTGTATTGTCCCCTAATGTATTTATACACAGTTATTTGGTCGCCCCGTAACCGTCTTTTTTCCAGGGTGAATAATCCCAATTTAGCTCTCTGGGGTATTCCAGTCCTCTCATTCCATTTACTTATTTAGTTGCTCTTATTTGTACCCCCTCTCAAGCACTGCAATGTCTTTCCTGAGAACAGGTGTCCATAGTTGTACACCATATTCCATGTGAGGCCTGACAAATGCCTTATATAGTGCAAGAATAATGTCCTTATCTCTAGGACCATGCAGCTCTGCTGTGCCAGGGGGGTACCCAGCTGTCACTTGATTGCCGGGTCCAATAGCAGAAGTAACACTTCCACTTTCCCTCTGCACTACATAGCCCTCATTGAGTGCTATGTAGCCTGTAAAGGAGAAGGCATAAGCTTTAAAAAAAAAAACACTTCTGCCTTCTCCTCCAGGTCCTTGGTTGTGTCTAACAGCTGAGGACCCAACCTCCTCCTGCTAGGTTGCAGGAGCTTTACTCGCATACTGCAGTTTTGCTATCGGCTGGGATTAAAGCCCAGGACCAAGAGCCGTAAATATATCACACTTGTTCCTTAAACAGTTAAGTTATAAATACCAGTTTTCACAATTCTAAATTTTAGTAAATTATATATAATTTTAAATTCAACATGAAGTGCAATATTTATTATTTTGCTTGTACAGTAATTAATTTCATTTCATTTTATTTTTTGATACATTGACTGATTATGTATTCTGGTGTTTTTAGTATTTATCTATTTGATATAAAAATAATATCCATTAATAATGTGATCTAATTCATTCCATTATGAGCCGAGTAAAATTGGGCAATCAAAAAAACGAAATCATTTTTTATCTATAGACATCTTGCATTCAGTCTGGCTCATTACTGTCTGGCTTCTTTCTTTAACCCATCTTTCTATTTTTTTTTATAGTTACTATAGTGTGAAAATAACATTTTGGGGCTTCTAAGCAGCAAATTGCTAATTAGCAAAATTCCCCAGAGTACCATGATAATTAGTTATGAAAATGAAACTGCCAACCAAACCCTAATGCTTCCTAAATTAACAATCCTGACCGTATTTTATTAATCCAAAATATATTTTTTTACCCATCACACACTTTTTCTCTTGAAGTTCAAATCAGAAATAAAATATATTTTTAATAAAGTAATAGATATAATCGTTAAAACCAAGTATTAAAAAACGTATCCAAAAGAATAGGTATCACAGTCATTGTAGTTTTATAATGTAAGTAAATGTATACATTTATGCTGATTTATTTAATATTGTAGGGTTCCCATAGCCTTTTCTTTGATACAGATTTGTTCAGAATTTGAACACCTTGAGACTGCCAATGAGGGAACAAACTAACTACAGATTCATATAGCTGGTTTTGGGATCAATGAGCAAGAGAATCTGTCCTTTCTCTAGCTTTCCAGGACTACTCTATTAAACTTTTATCAGGCAAGTTGGGCTCAACTGCTCCTTCCCCCACCCTATACTTAGTGTTGAGTGATTATTGAAATATTTGGGTCGGGAGTGCCAACCCTGATTTTCTTAAAATAATTGTGACAGTTGATATCCACCTCAGTTGAAATAAAAAGTGTGTGTTTTTTTTTTCTCTGAATGTGGCTCAGTTGTTAGCACTGTTGCCTTTTAGTGCTGAGGTCCTGGGTTCAAATCCCATCAAGGATAACATCTGCATGGACTTTGAAACACTCCATCCAAATGTTGCCCTTGGTCAGATTTGAAGCTTGAACTCAAATCAAATCAGAACTGCTAACAATGGAGCCACCACAGTTTCTTTTCTGTTTCAGAGTAGGCGAAAAAGAGAAAAAATAAATAAAGAGAACATAAAAATATCTTCCAGATGTTGCCTTTGACAAATTTGAACCTAGAACTGCAGAACTGCGAGGCAGCAATGCTAACAACCAAGCCACCACACTTCTTTTTTCACCCTTCTCTAGAGGAGGAGAGGATGGAGAAGAACAATAATACTTAACACGAGGAGTATATGAACTCAATGCAGCTGTGGACCAACTGAGCCATCACACTTATTCTTTCTCCTACCCTCTCTAAGGGTGCATTCACACGAGGGTGTGCGTACATAGGTGTGCACAAAACCACGCATCTATTTAGAACCATTGGTTCCCTATGCTGTGTTCACATGTTCGTGCAAACGCACATAACTGCAAAACACAGGACATGCATGCACGCATAGGTCCGTTCTGCGCTTCAATATTCCCCACGGGAAGTCCCCTTGTCATTGAACACAGTGACAGCACGGTCGCAATGTTCAGTGACAAGGGGAATCCCCACGGGGAGTAAAAAACCAGTGACAGCTGTGGCAGAGGACTGCAATCTTCTCTCATTGCCTTCAAAGGGGCAATGGGCAGCTGACAACCCCTGCAGTGATTTTCGGGGAAGGGCTTTGAATATAAGCCCTTCCCTGAAAATCATCCCTAACTGTAGTAAAAAATAAGAAAAATATATCCTCACCTCTTTGCTGCTGCTGGAGCTCAGGCACGTCCTCCCTGCACTGAAACAACCTTACAGCAGTGCAGGGAGAACCAGCGGGAGGACGCGCCTGAGCCCGGCAGCGGCAGAGAGGTGAGTATATATTCTTTTTATTTTTTACTGTTTTCGGCAGTATATATTCTTTTTATATTTTTGTTTTCGGCAGCCCATTTCTTTCAATGGGGCTTCCAGCAGCAGCCGTGGCCCCATTGAAGGCAATGGGCAGGAACCTGCATTCACATGTGTTTTTGCACGTACGTGGGTGCGAGGTTTTGTGCGCACCTATGTATGCACACGCACACACTCCTCCTCCTCTGTCTCTGTCATCTCCTTCTCCATTGGATGAGGAAGAAGGAGCAAGCATGGTGGCTCAGCCATTAGCATTAGGTTTACATCTGGGTCATAGGACAACATATGCATGGACTTTGTTCTCTTTGTGTTTCCCTGCCTCCTTCTCCAGAGAAGGAAGACCACACACAATGGCTCAGTTGTGAGGGTTTTTATGTTCTCCTTGTGTTTATTCTTGTTGTTCTTTCCCTTTTTTGGAGCCAAGCAGATAAGTGTGGAAGCTCAGTTGGAGCTAGAGTTATGAATTCAAATTTGACCAACAGCAATATCTCGATGGAGTTTTTCAAAGCCCATGAAGATTTTATCCTTAATGGAATTTGAAACTAGGACCCCAGCACTGAAAGGCAGCAGTGCTAACAACTGAGCCAAATTCATAGAAGAACATTCACACACCCACATATATCCACTTTATTTGTAGAACAATTTTCTGATGATTTTTGGCTAACTTTAAACTAACTATTGGTTGACTTGCTATAGGCCAGTATATTTTTGTCAGTATTGTAGTACAGTTTTGGCATGTTTTTGCGTGTGATGTCATGCTCTTTCTTGCTGAATAGTGCTTCTTTTCTACTAAGCCACACCCGTTTGTTGAGCTACGCATAAAAAGTGTCTAAAACATGAAATAAATGGGGTGGGAGATATGTACAACAGATTATGCCATTGTTGTATGTATATAGAAAAAGTGAAATCTTGTTTTCATCAATGTGATCTTGACTAATACCTTGCACCTTTCACAGGACCACCAAATGACAACATTTTTCATGCCACTGGGCTTCAACAAGAATGTAGGTCATGATAGCCTTGTGATTGTCTGTCTATGCCACCAGATTGGAAGGCAGTGCTTGTTGTTGTTGTTAGCCGTTTAGTTGTTCATGACCCTCGGTGACCCTAAAGGCGAGCTCCCACCAAGTGTTTCGATTTTGCACTGCTTCTTTCAGTTGTCTGATATCCATGCCAGTATCAGCTCTGACAGTATCGGCCATGGTGTCCTTTGGCGGCCGGGTCTTTTGCCACTGATCTGTCCAAGCATTATAGATTTTTCTAGCGACTCTGCTCACATTATATGGCCAAAATACATGAGTCTGAGCCCGGCCATCTTGCTCTACAGTGATATATTGGCTCTTATACAATTCAGGACTTCTCTGTTTGTTACTTTTACTGTCCAGGTTATACGCAGCAGCTTTCGCCAGCACCACAGCTCAAACGCATCAATCCTCCTTCTATCAGCTTTTTTTGCAGTCCAGCTTTCACATCCATACATGGCTATGGGGAATACAATGGTTTGTACTATCCTGCATTTAGTTGCTATACTGATATCCCTTTTTTCCAGATTCTGTCGTTGTTTAGCATCGCAGTTTGCCCCAATGCTATCCTATGTTTTATCTCTGGTATAAATTCTCCATCCTGGTCAATTTTTGAACCAAGGAAGATGAAGTCTATCACGCATTCTATGGCCTCATCATCGACTTTGATTTGAATTTGGCCATTTTTTTCAGTTGTCATAATTTTCGTCTTCTTTACATTCAGGTAGAGGCCCATTTTTTCACTTTCAGTTTTAATCTTACATATCAGCTGCTTCAGACCTGCTTCTGTTTCTGCAAGCAGAGTTGTGTCATCCACATAATGGAGATTCTTGACGTTTCTGCCACCTATTTTCACCCCAATTTCCAATTCGTCTAGGTCAATTTTTTCACATGATCACTTTCGCCTATAGGTTAAACAAAAAGGTTGAGGGGATGCAGCCCTGTCGGACGCCTTAGCCAATCCCAAACCAATCTGTGTCCCCATACTGTGCTCTCACAGTGGCTTCTTGATTGGTATAAAGTGATTTTATCAGCTTGACTAGATGTGCTGATATGCCCAGCTCTTGTAGGGCGTGCCATAGCTTGTCATGGTCGACGCTGTCAAAGGCCTTGATGTAGTCGATGAAGCACATGTAGGTTCTTTAGGTATTCTTTAGCTTTTTCCATGGTCAATTGCAGTTTTGCAATATGGTCACGGGTGCCACATCTTCACCAAAATCCTGCCTATGCATCAGGGAGTGGCGCTTCGATTACTGATTTCAGTCTTTCCTGTATAATTTTGAGAAGGATCTTGCTTGCATGCGGAATGAGGGCTATTGTTTGGTAGTTGGGACAATTCTGGGGGTCACCTTTCTTTAGTAGAGGGATGAAGACAGATCTTTTCCGGTCCTGTGGCCATTGTGTGGATGCCCATACAGCCTGGCACAGCGCTGTGATGGTTTTCACTGGTAGCTCTGCCAGTATGTTATTTATGCCTAGTGCTTTATTTTTTGCTATTTGTTTTATTGCCTAACCTTCGGACTCCATAATGGAGGACTCCAAGTCCACAGGCTCCACCTCATGCAATGGTCCAGGTATGTGCTTACAGGCAAATAGTTCCTCTGAGTATTCCCCCCACCTATCCTTCATACTCTGTTGGTCATTGGAAACCCTAGGCAGTGCTGCTCTTGCTAAATCCTCCTGTTCACTAAGACTCCCAGCCTTCATGGCCCTTCACCAGTCTAATACTCTCACCAATGATCACGAAGCAAGAATGTCAGGCAGCAGAGGACTCTAGGAAAGATCTGCATGAGACAATTACCATACCAATAGCCATTGAAAATAATCACTACAGCAAGTTCTTAGTGTAAGGATGATTTTTGTGCTTTTTACAGTGATTATTATTCACGTCTGCAGTTGCGGAAGTACACACCTCCCTGCAAAGTTTATTGGCTAGTCATTGCAAGTAAACAACTGCCTCTTTACACCAGATGATATTTAATCAACCAGTAACTATTTCCAGATCAGCTAAAACAAAGTAACTAGCGACTAGTCAATGCGTTAACGCTTGTCACTCTGCTGGTGGCCGTGTTTACATGGAACAACTATCGCTTATATTTGCTCAATTAAACAATTATTCAGAGGATACTTGTTCCTTGTAAAGCCACCTAAGATAGGACCACAGTGACCGGTCAACTACAATCAACAGTTGTCTTCTGAAATTGCACCCTTTAAAAGTAGGTTTCCATGTGTTTGGAATAGGAAAAATCAGTAAAGGACTAAAATCTCCTGAGTGTCTGAATTAGACTTTGGTGACATGTTTTCTCTCCATATGTCAATAGGGATAGAACTGTAATAGAATTGAGAATAGAGCAGTGCTCAAATAGATCAATGCTGTCTCACTACAGGGACCAAGACCAGGGACATATCTCTTTTGGGAGCTGTTCAAAGGTCAACCAAGTAGCAGTCAGTCAGACTTCAAAAGTCTTCAAAAATCAGTGTTAATTATGTCTAGGCCCAGAGAGAGGTGAGCCTGTTTAGTTTAATCTACAAGAGGTTACATTGTCACAGCAGATAGGCTGACACCTTTCATCTATGTGTGCACTAAGGTTAGAGTGGAAAAACACAGATAATATTTGGATTGGATTGGAAACTCATAGTCACTCGATTTCAAAAAAGTTCATGGCAATTTCCCTAAGGGAGTAAAGTTTTAGGTAATAGAAAGTGTTTCCTTGGAGAGGTTGTACTAGAAAGGTAGAAGAGAGATATGTAGTGTTGGACTTCTTGTTCCGAAGGTTTCAAGAGCAATATTGAAATCAAACCATTTTTGCAGCACATATAAAGAACCACTAACTAAAGGCCCATTTAGACACAATGATTATCGCTCAAGATTTGCTCAACGCCGTCTTTTGAGCGATAAAAGCTGTGTGTAAACGCGCGCCCATCATGCATTTTTCATTACCTATTCGTTCATAGTTGTCATTCAGTCCGCTTAAAATCCATTATTCGGCAGTTTGCTTTTTGGTTGGTTTAAATGACATTCGTTCAACTGTTCACCAATTTGATGGGAGTGTTTTATCATTTGGCGGAGTATATATTCAGCCGGCTAAAGGCAGAGCGATTGGCTTCAATTTTAACATGCCCACCTAGTGCTCAACCATTGGCCGTGCCATTGTGATGTACCCTGCAAGCAGCAGCAAGACCATTGAAAAATTAATTTGCAATTTTAAATGCACGTGCTAACGTCTCGGATTCACGGATAATTTTTAGAGGTCACTAATGTATTTTTGACACAGATGACCAAGAGATTTTTTACATTCCAGTGACAAAAATACTATCGTTTGTACCACCTAGTTTTTTTTCATATAACTCTTTTGCAATTTCTCAACATAGATGACCTATAAGAGGCGTCTTTTTAAAAATTTTATATTGAAGACATCTAGTTTCTTTCTGTCGCTGCTAAACAGCGAGTTTTTTTTTAAAGACAAGATAAGCGCAGCCACGATTTTTACAATCCAATACAAAGAAGCTCTTTTTTTACCTTCACTATGCACATGCCTTTCAAACAAACTATCGCTCAATTATCATTTAATTATTGTTTAATGCAAACGCTACAACGATAATCTAACGATTGAAATGCCCGGCTGCTACTTTTTTGATCGTTAAAACGAATTTTGAGCGCTGATCATTGTGTCTAAATGGGCCTTAATAAAAAACATTTAAAAATTCTAAGATAGTACAAGGGGAAAAAACAGTCATTGAGTAACGAGTGAACCTTGTACATCATATTCCCCCCAAAAACATCACTTATAAAAGCTCTAAAAAGATGTTAAATATCTGGGCTCATGCACGTATTATACACTCATGTACAAAATGTTACCAGTATGAAAGCACAAATAACTTGTATCTTAGGGCCTAACCAGATGGGTGCATGCGTTAATACACTCGCTGCTCCGGAGTATATTAGCAGGCTTTATTTTGACTATTCAAACTCCACGCTATTACGCATGAGTTTGAAAAAAATGGGCAGAAAAATAGGTCCTGCCCTATCTTTCTCACACATAGAAAAAGTACGTGGGAAAAGATAGGGCAAGCCCTATCATTTCTTGTGCCTAGTATTAAAGCGTGAGAATCCTGCTAGAGAAAAGGAAACCTTTGAAATCAATAGTTTGTTTTCGTCCCATTTTGCCACTGTGATTTCCACGGCCGCAAAATGGGAGAAAATCACACCCATGTGTTCAAGCCTTTAGGTATATATCACTTACAAACACCCTAAAAAGGTGTTAGGTGTATAAACCGATGCATGTATTGTACACACATGTAAGTACTTATACAGATAATCTGTGTGCTTTAGATGTTTTGCAGTGATGGTCTGGATACCGATTCGATCATGGTCAAGGTTTGAAAATGTCATCTAGGTACAATGGTTTTACAGTTACTCTAAGGCTGGCTGCACACGACCGGGTCGGATTCCGGATGCGGGTTCATCCAGCAGAATCCAGCCCTGAGCCCGGTCACTGACCCCGCGTACCTGTCTTATTTTCTTATCCGTGCTGTGTATGATCCAGGCAGCTCACCATCAGACATGCACGGTACAGATTTTCCCGTGGCGCTGTTAGGTGATGACTCAGAATCCCTAAGCTGTCCGCAATGTTAATTGTGGATCAGCCATGGGTCGGATGGCTTCTATTGACTTCAATGGAAGCCATCTGTGCGGACACCACAGTAAAATAGAGCATGCTGCGATTTTTCCTCTATGAGCAGAAAAATTACAATTGATTTCCATTCATATGCAGGAAAAAGTGCTTTTCCATAGCATGCTATGGATGGTAGTTGCTGTGGAATCTGGGGGCAGACACCCATTCTTGATTCCGCAATCCAAATATGCCCGTGTGCAGCCAGCCTAACCGAGTTATTCTGTTTCTGAAACAGTAACCTTTTTTATTTGCACAGACTTTTAACTGGGTGTTAATACATTTTATTATGTGAATTTATGAGTACTGGCCCTTTGAATTTACAGCAACCAAGAACTATATTTACTACACTGAATTCCATATTCCACACTTCTATTTTTCATGTAAAAGGCTGAGGGATGTAAGGAGTGAGTTCTGTTTCATTGCCATGTTTTGACATATTTTGTTTTGTGTACAGATGTATTAATTCTTCTTTAAACAAACGTTTAGCGCATTACTGCTGTTTGCTTGGCACACCAAACCTTCATTCAGCGCCTTGTGCTATTTGTATAGTCCATTGTAGACTACTGACTGTCGGGCTACACAAATAGTATAGGCGCACTATGAGAGCAATGTAGGATTCTGTGCCAGTCATATTAATAAGAGATACATTTACATGCTTTTGTTTTGCTTAAAGAGTTTAGAGGAAAGTGTTCGTTTTTAAGCTATGTATTCTACTATTGCATATGTTATATTATAGGGACCTGTTTTGTGGTAATATGAAGTGCAGTGGCATTTCATATTACATTTTGGAAGATAAAGTTGTCAGCAAGAGCGGATAAGAATTTGTTGGATCCATTACTTTTACCTGAGAGAGATTCCCAACAAATGTCTGGATAGTATAAATCTCCCATGATCACTATGTCTTACTTTTTTGAGAGCTTGGCCATCTGATGTTGAAACAATTCATCCATATCTTCTGCTTGTCCAGGTGGCCTATAGTAAATGCCTACAATGGTGTCCTTCCTGTTGTTCTCGCCTTGTAGTCTTACCCAAACAGTTTCTACAGAACTACCATGCTCTGAAGCTTGAACTTCTGTGGAGATGATGCTTTCCTAACATACAATGCAATACCTCCTCCTCATTTATTAAGTCTGTTTCTTATAAAAAGGTTGAATCCTTCAAGTCTTGTATTCCAATCATGTGTATCATTCCTCCAAGTTTCCATTATGCCTATGCCATCATATTTCTCTTCCTGTGCTGTTGTTGTTAGCTGTTTAGTCTTTCACGACCCTCGGCAACCCCAAAGGCTCCCTCCCTCCATGTTTTTCGGTTTTGCACTGCTTCTTTCAGTTGTGATATCCATGCCAGTATTAGCTTCCTGTGTTAGGAGCTGTAATTCTCCATGTTTGGTTCCAATGCTCTGTGCATTTGTGTAGAAACATTTTAGTTTGTGATCGGTGTCTCTTGCTCCTCTACTTTCTTCCTGAATTTTTGGTCTTTGCTCTTTTGTTCCACTTCTAATAGCAAGTTTCTCAAATGTATTCATTAGTTGTATATTTTTACCTGGCCTTTCACTTCCCTTCCCATATTGTTCCAGTTTAAAGCTCTCCTGATGAGTGTAGCTAGACGCCTGCCAAATATATGCTTACCTGTCTTTGTAAGGTGCAACCCATCTCTAGCAAGCAGTCCATCGTATAGGTAATGCACTCCATGGTCTATAAATCCAAATCTTTGCTGACTGCACCATCGACATAGCCAGTTTTCACCTCTACAATCCTGTTCCATCCTCTTATTCCATGGCCATCCACTGGGAGGATGGATGAGAAGACCACCTGTGCTCCTAGTTCCTTCACTTTCCTGCCAAAATCTTCAAAGTCTCTGCAGATAGAAACAAGGTCCTTTTTTGCAGTGTCATTTATCCCCACATGTATTAGTAGGAATGGGTAGTCATCTGTCGAACTGAAGAGTCTTGTCTGACTCCTGATCCTCCTGCTTCTTTAGGTGAAATGCTTCCATTCCTCCGCTTTTGCAGGTACACTGAAAATTAGTTTTCCTTCAACATTTTAAAGACTTACTTCTGCTCTGTCAAGAAAATCCTCATTTAACTTGATAAGTTTCAATTAAACTATTATCTCCTGAAGACTTTGCACCTTTTTCTCCAATAGAGATACAAGCTTGCATTTCTGGCAGGTGAAGTCTGACTTTTCCTCTGGTAGACCTGTTAACATATAGCATACATTGCAGCTCACCATATGGCTACTCACCCCTTCCATGTTGTCAGTTGATGTTTACTTACAAACTTCGAAAAGTCATGTATTCTAGTGATGACATATAACATATAAGAGGCTAAAACTGTGCGTCCTGAATGAGACTTTGTTACACCCAATGTGACTATTGGATCCTGAGACAATTTCCTGCCACAGCCTATTCTGCTTATATGTTTAACATTGGGCTGTTCCATTCATTTTTTGTAAATCTGACATGGCTTCTTTGGCTTCTCTTGGCTGCTGTGCCACTACTTTTCACAGACTGTCTGACCTTCCACAGTTGTAAGTATGCAATGTGCACATCATACAATACTCTAGCAACAATAAAAAATGGTTCCTGGATCGCAGGGTGGAGATCAAAGTCTCAAGTCCTTGTCAGAAAGAGGTAACATCTTCTCTAAGACTGCCATACCCTACCTAAACATCCACAATGACAGCGGTATTAACATCTGTAACAACAACAGTACATCACACATATCTAGTTTAGCTTCATATGCTTGCAGAAAAACCAGTGACACAAAATATGCAGGAAAATGCAGATCAAATAATGATGAAAGTCTTATGGCATAGGGTTGTAATGTCATCTGTAACATATCAGTGTTACGGATGTGTTACCATATGCTTATGGGGAACTGGTCTAACACTTGAATTTTACTTTATGCAGGAGGAGGTATACTTCCAAAAACCCAATGGACTTAAGACTGTCCTTCAGATCTTCCACTCACATTACAGGACTCAAACCAAGAGGCCACTCGTTAGGCTTCAGGGCTCACACTTACTCTCTCAGTCCATTGGTCACTCTCAACCTCAGGGCTGGTGCTTATACAGCTATTGACCCAACAATGGTTCGCACACTGCAACAGTCTTTCCATTTGCTTTGCTAGTGATATTCTGTTTTTACTACTATACAGTAACTGGCAACTAAATATATGCATATAAGATTATATGTACATGGCTGTATAATGGCTCTGCTTTGCATCAACCCATACAGGTCTATGCAGCCTTACTGTACCTCCAATGTCCAAGTGAAGCATCCAGAGGTTTTATCTGTTGGATTCAACATTATTTCAACATATAAAGTATTATAGCATGCTCCACCCTATGCAACATGTACAGAGCTATCCTTATAGAGATGCATGGTAAAGAGGTACATGTAGCCCCTTGCTACTATGTAGTACAATTCTGCAGACGATCTTTGCTTGTAAACTTTAGGCCCCCTGTCAATGGTCGTAGCGGAATATGGCTAGGGATATTCCGCAGCAGGGGAGGCGCTGTCAGTGCTCTGCAATGAGCCTATCTGACAGATAGGCTGACTGCGATTTGAATCCCGCAAGCGGAGAATCGCTATGATCCTTCGCTTGTGGACAGAGGGGCTGAACTTTATTATTATTAACTCCGCAGGTAACCCAATGAACTAGGCAGCCTTCATCTTACATAAATAGTCTTTATGTTTATATTTAACGTTGCACAGCAAATCCTAGGCAATATCATTCCTCATTAGTTCGCATATCGTAGAATCTGTATATCACCACAAAGTGAACTTACAATATTATACATAATATAAACTGTAACTTAACATTCATAACAGGAAAAATTATTTGGACATGTTGCAAAGCATTTGCATTATTCCATTAACAACTTTTATCACATAACGAGTGAAATTTTTTTCTAACGCCAATTTAAGTGCATAATACAGTAAGTTACATTTCTGGCAAAACTATATATGTTGACAATTCAGCACAAGTTTCATAAGCAGAAAGAGTCCATCTGCTGGTTATACAATCTTGTTGAAAAGTTTCACACATCTCTAGATACCAGCTGCATTTCCAAATGTGTAAATAGAAACTGCATAACATTTACATAGATCATACAATAGATGTACAGTACTTGCAGGGATAAATTAAATGAAACCTGATGAGGAGTATTTTTTTAAAGAAACCATGCATGCCTTTTAAATGTAAGATTGTTCTTTTTTTGTAGAAATGTCATAGAAATTATACATTTAAGCAAATGATCTATCTACTGTATTTAGCTTAAAGATGTATTTATAAATAATAAATGTATAAAAAAAATGATATGAGTGAGGGGAGGGAAAGAGATGTAAAAAACAGCAAGATGGAGACCACTAAGAAAGGAACACAGACAAGAAAGTATAACAATCTGCAAAAATTCAATAAAGGGGTAAAAAGACAAATTTTTACTATAAAAAACACTATTTATTACAAGGTGATTTTCAGGCACATGCAGGTAGTGAGCCATAATGTCACAAGTCATATTAGTTGCAAGTAAATGTCCTATTTCAACCACAGGTGATTGTTTTTATGTTTATATATTTTTCCTTCCGTGATGTATTTATAGTAGTATAGGGACTCACTGTAGGGACTCACTACACGCAAGGAACCTTGACGCGGTTAGTGGGCTCATGTATCTTGGCCAAAATCCAACTAAAGCCTTGCATTTATTATCTATTATTCACATGCAGTGTGGCTTTAAAACTCCAAAGGGAGCCCAGGGTGGTAGTACCAATGTGGTTCACTGTTTGAAGTGCAGGGCAACCCGCTGAACCATTATGGCGTCATTAATAGGTTGCTGGTCTGCATGGTGCACTACATGTATCAGAAGGTCTGCCACTTTGTATCCACTCTGTGTGGGATTATACACCAAGCAGCTACCCCTCTCTATATTAAGAGGCTGTGAGTGGCTGTCTCATCGGTGTCCCTCACAGGTGCAATTAGCTCCCTCATTTGGTAGTCTGCTACCTGCATGGTGAGAGGATGCAGCTATATGCACTCCTCAGTCAGTAAGTATATGGCCGTTTTCTGTGATTGTTCCTATTTCAACCAAAGTGGGAAGAAAATCCAGTAAGTGAAGACACGTCCTAAATATATTTAGAGGGTGATAAACAGCCATCAGGCAATATTAATACTGTCCAGGAGACACAAAACACAACAATATGCGTTTTTGCCAATGCTTCATCTGGGGATGCTTCCAACGATTGGTTGCAATAGTATTTAACTCACTAGTGAAATAATGGGGCTTTGCTTCTCTACGCTGTTTAACCCCACAGATTTTGCAGTCATTGCTGATCACTCCATCTAAACATTTTTATAGAAAAAAATGTAAAAACTTTTTTCCCCTTACACAAGGCTTTAAATATTAAAAAAATAAAAAAAGACAGAAAAAAACTACATAGTTGATATTGCCTCATTCATAACAACCAACACTAGTAACCATTACATTATTTATCCAGTATGGTAAATTCTGTTAAAAAACAAGATAGCAGTTTTTTAATTATCTTGCTTCGCTAAAACAGGAATAAAAAATAATTTTTAAAAATTGCATGTACCTCAAAATAGTACCAAATTTTGTATATATATTATTATTCTATTAGTTTTTTTGCTTATTTTTGTCATTTTTTAAAACATCTACCGTATATACCGGCGTATAAGACGACTTTTGAACCCCGAAAAATCTGCTCTGCAGTCGGGGGTCGTCTTATACGCCGGTAATTAAAAAAAAAAAAAAGTGTAAAAAAAAAAAATTCATTACTCACCTGCCCCGGCGTTCTGTCGCGCTCCGGCAGGATGTCGCTCGCTCCGGCAGGCTGTCGCTCGCTCCTCGTCCCCGGCGCAGCATAGCTTTCTGAATGCGGGGCTTGAAATCCCCGCTTCCAGAAAGCTAATACACACGCCGGCAGCCATGACATCATTGAATGGCTGTGATTGGCTAAAGCGCACGTGGCTTCAGCCAATCACACTATTCAATGACATCATTGAATAGTGTGATTGCTAACACGTGCGCCTTCAGCCAATCACAGCCATTCAATGCTGTCATGGCTGCCGGCGTGTGTATTAGCTTTCTGGAAGCGGGGATTTCAAGCCCCGCATTCAGAAAGCTATGCTGCGCCGGGGACGAGGAGCGAGCGACAGCCTGCCGGAGCGAGCGACATCCTGCCGGAGCGCGACAGAACACCGGGGCAGGTGAGTAATGAATTATTTTTTTTTTCTCCACTGAATACCGGCGTATAAGGTGACAGTTGGGGGGTCGTCTTATACGCCCCGTCGCCTTATACGCCGGTATATACGGTACATCCCCGTGATGTCATATAAGACCTCTGGGGTCATTCACATTGTCTTTTTTTTATTTCACACTTTTCCATTATAACTGTGGCATCCATTGGAACGGCAGTTACAGAAAAAAGCATCCCCCTTTATTACATTAGTTGACAGCTGATCAGTTTCTGCTAGGAACACTGCTTTCTCTCTTTAGTACATAGCGCTCATTGAACACTATGCAGCCTGGAAAGTAGAAGGCAAAAGTGGTTAAAAACTGCTTCACCCTTCTCCGGGTCCTTGGCTGTGACTAACAGCCAAGAACACAACTTGCGCCTGCTTTATTGCCGTAGCAGAAGTTTTAAACCCACGCAGTACTTTTGCTATTCGCCAGGATTAAAGTCCAGTATCAAGAGCCATAAATTTACCATGCTTAGTTCTTAAGAGATTAATAGACATTTTAAAATAAACTTTGGGGGAGTGGAGCCTGATCCTGCAGTGAGTAGACTTGTAAAATAGGAGCCCCCTCACTAAACCTAGATAAAAAGCCTCACAAAGCAAATATCGGGCACCAATTTACACACAAAATGCAAGAAGCACCTATGGAGCAACTCTGAGCTTGATTAGGAGGGCAGAAGTGGTAATTTGGGGCACCAGATCACCCCTCAAGTGTGGCCTGAGGTGGGAGAAGAAGCCACAGGATCCAGCACTTACAGCACAGACAAGAAATGGCCTCTCCAGAGAGGTGGTGAGAGGCAACCTTAACTCCCTGCAGGAGACTACAAGTGAGTTTACCAGGAGCTGCTGTTGGATGTTCTCCTGTGACACAGGAGGTTTGGATTGAAGAGCTTTGTGTTATCTCTGCACAGGGTAGACCTGAGGCTGCCCTGAAGGAGAGGAGGTGGAGGGACACCCTTATCTAACAGCACATTGTGAACTGGGGCTGGGGATTCTCTTGCAGCACAGGACACTTTGTTCAGAGAACTGTGCACTGGACTTCCATAGCACTGACTGGAGGCTGCTTCTTGGGAGGGTATAAGTGTATCTTGACGCCACCTGAAGCTAGGGGTTTGACAGGGTGAATGCCCCTGTGACACCCCTAGCTCCCGATAGGGTCAAGAAGCAAAGGTGCTGGAAGGACCTAGGAGCTGGGGAGTGCAAGGGGGACTCTACTTTTCCAGTGGTGCAGGAGTCCCACCCAGCAACAACAGCGCTGACGTGACTTACCAGGCTCCAGGCTTCTTTTGGCACGGGGGGAACGGCAGCGCCATTGCACAGAACCGGATGCTGAGTGAGCGACAGCATTGGGCACAGCACTCCATGCGCTCCTCTCTGCTTTGGCTGGCAGGGGAGCGGCAGCGGGAGCACCCGGTGCCGAAGGGGTATGGGGGTGGGAAAAGTCCTGCAAGCAGTAAAGCAGAGGAAAGTAGGCATCCAGCAATTTGTGTTAGGGATGGAGGGGTAAGTGTCACAGTTAGCCTTATATTAAAAATGTAGGGATAACTGTGATGCTTACTTCTCACCCTAAACCCTTCATCTGTCACATAAATCATTACACTGTGCTGGGTACAACAGAGCTGAAGGTCTCCATACACGTAAACTGCTGCATGAGCTTAGTGGGCTGCAAGGACCTGCAGCCCATCCAGCTGAGCAGCCAATTACGTGCTGGGGTGTCAGCCCTTCTCAATCTTGACTCCACCAGGACTTCCTGGTGGCGTCAAGATACACTAATACCTATAGGGAGAGAGGAAGGGGGGGGGGCGCCTCTGTGCACCTTCACAAGTCACCATATAACCATATGCTGGTGACACTGAGCTCCTAAAGGAGAGAGCTGTGTGCATTTAATACATAGTATAGTCTGGAGTGTGGACTGAAGCCTTCGTCTGTGGAAAGGAGGTGTGATACATCACTAACCCTCTGCACAAAATAACACAGGGAAACCACAACTCACTGATACTGAATACACACTTGCTCACTTGCTTTACAAAACGTTCAGTCTGGGGAGAGGTGCCTACGGTACTATTGTATTGTGCCCCCTGTACCTGTTTGGCTGCCGAGCGAGTTGGGCTGCAGGTCCTGGAAGCCCACTAAGCATTTCTTTTTAAGGAATACATCGGTGGAAGGCATACAGCATTGGCCGCAGCTGCAAGGGGCTTCCCCGCTTGCACCCCAGAAGGAGGAACACCACTCGGTCATGAAGCGCAGGGTGGACCCGGCAGCAGGGACAGCAAAGTGCCGTGAAGCGGCTTCAGCGGCGGTGACCAACAAGCACTGGTCTTCCCCCTTAAACGGTGAAGGGCTGTCCTGCGGCAGCATTGGGAGCTGTGAGCGGGGGAGCGGCGGTCACGCAGTACTGAGGCGGTGGGCAGCACTGACCTGACAGCACAGGGGCAGCAGCAGGGACGGAGCCTTCAGATGCAACAGCAGCAGGAGAGTGGCGTTCACCAAGCACAGAGGGTTACTTTGCTTCTTACCCATACATTCTTACATGCCAATGCTGCCATGTTACAGCGCAAACATGGCAACATTTACAGTTACTCATGTACGCTGCTAGGACCTTCCAGCCTTGACCCTATCGGGAGCTAGGGGTGTGACAGGGGCGTTCCTCCCGTCAAACCCCTAGCTTCTGGTGGTGTCAAGATACAATAATACTGGTGCCTACTCCCAATATTAACAGCATATTAATGTGGGAATAAAGCTCTGCCACCATATGGACAGCGCCATCTACACTTTACAACCAGCCACTGCCTCCATCCGGCTTTGCAGGTGTATTTCCAGCTTGATCCACCTTTATCATTTTATGCATCCAACCATGCCAAAAAGCAAATCCAAGAAATCTTAACCTATGAAACTAATCACCTTCTACCAGAGTAGTACAACCTCCCCAAAACCAATTACTGAACAAACAGCCAAAATGACCACTACCGAATGTGAACATGAAAAACTGAAAGAATCTCTCCCTATGTTTAACAGCAGCAATCTCTTGCTCTTATCATCCATTGGGGGCTCTCAGGAACATTCCAATCAAAACTTTTCACCCACCAACAACTCTACAGTCCCTGTTACAACACCTCAAAGCATCTTCATTACTGAACAAACAATGAGATCTCTTCTAGCAGAACTCAGGCAATCCATTCAAAAAGACTTTGAAAACACTAGCATTACTCTTACAAAAGAGATGTAAGATATAGGCAACAGAACAGCCCACCTAGAATCAAAAATGGGGAATTTTACCCAAGCGCATAACTCATTGCTGGATATCCAAAATGAGCTAGATGAAGACATGATGACAGTTAAACTTAAACTAGCTAATCTTGAAGACCATTTGAGCCATAATGATATAAAATTGTGCTGCATTCCTGAATCAATACTACCAGCTCAACTAAAAGTATATATTAAAGATTATACATCCATCTTACTTCCTAAAGCAGATCGCCACAAGCTAATTATTGATCGAATCCACAGAATTCCCAAACCATCCCATCTACCACAATCTACACCAAGAGACGTGTTAGCAAGAATTCATTTCTACCATATCAAAGAAGACATTCTCCAATCAGCATCTAAAACCACAAATATTCCAAGCAGATTCTCTTCAATCAATATGTTCGCTGTCCTCTCAGCAACAACGCTCAAATGCTGAAAGCACTTTTCCCCTTATACAAAAATTATTCGCGAAAAAGGAATACCATACAGATGAGGCTTTCCAGTTAAACATATTATACAGAAAAAGGGTACGACACACGTTCTTATCTCTCCATCTGCAGCGGAGTCTTTATTCAAAGAATGGTTTCCTGGTTTAAACCCCAAAAATAAGAATCCTCCAGTAAACCACAGATCGCCTGCTCTCTCCCCAGAGTGGAAAAGCACAAATTCTCCCAAACATCTCCATGAATGTTGAACTCTATTACATTCCTTACATTTGGTAATGTATGCCATAAATGCTATCCAGCCTGACATGTTACTGTTAAAGTTAACTTTCATCAAGCTATATCAACAGAGGGATAAATCCTCTTACAATTTATATTTTCCTATTACATGATAAAAAAGTTTCTCTTGCCTTCCTTATGTCCGAGGAATAGAGATGAGCGAGCACCAAAATGCTCGGGTGCTCGTTACTTCGGACGAAATTATCGCGATGCTCGAGAGTTCGTTTCGAGTAACGAACCCCATTGAAGTCAATGGGCGACCTGAGCATTTTTGTATTTTGCCGATGCTCGCTAAGGTTTCCTTGTGTGAAAATCTGGGCAATTCAAGAAAGTGATGGGAACGACACAGCAACTGAAAGGGCAGGCGAGAGGCTACATGTTGGGCTGCATCTCAAGTTCACAGGTCCCACTATTAAGCCACAATAGCGGCAAGAGTGGGCCCCCCCCTCCCAAAAACTTTTACTTCTGAAAAGCCCTCATTAGCATGGCATGCCTTTGCTAAGCATCACACTACCTCCAACAAAGCACAATCACTGCCTGCATGACACTCCACTGCCACTTCTCCTGGGTTACATGCTGCCCAACCGCCCCCCCTCCCCCCCACAGCGCACACCAAAGTGTCCCTGCGCAGCCTTCAGCTGCCCTCATGCCACAACACCCTCATGTCTATTTAGAAGTGCGTCTGCCATGAGGAGGAACCGCAGGCACACACTGCAGACTGTTGGCACGGCTAGGCAGCGACCCTCTTTAAAAGGGGCGGGGCGATAGCCCACAATGCTGTACAGAAGCAATGAGAAATAGAATCCTGTGCCACCGCCATCAGGAGCTGCACACGTGGGCATAGCAATGGGGAACCTATGTGCCACACACTATTCATTCTGTCAAGGTGTCTCTGCATGCCCCAGTCAGACCGGGCTTTTTAATTCATAGACACAGGCAGGTACAACTCCCTATTGTGAAGTCCCTGTGGACCCACAGCATGGGTGGGTGCCAGGAAGCCACCGGCGG
Source organism: Eleutherodactylus coqui (assembly GCF_035609145.1). Lineage (NCBI taxonomy): Eukaryota > Metazoa > Chordata > Amphibia > Anura > Eleutherodactylidae > Eleutherodactylus > Eleutherodactylus coqui. Next base: position 208,621,381 of record NC_089841.1, on the reverse strand, counting down.
TACATAGAAATATCCCATTGCATTGCCCAACACAGCTGAGGTAGTAATGTCGTGCTTAATGCAGGTGGGCTTCGGCCCACACTGCATGCCCCAGTCAGACTGGGGTTCTTTACAAGTGGACACATGTAGGTTAAACTCCGTGTGCACCTACAGCATGGGTGGCTCCCTGGAACCCACCGGCGATACACAAAAATATCCCATTGCATTGCCCAACACAGCTGAGGTAGTAATGTCGTGCTTAATGCAGGTGGGCTTCGGCCCACACTGCATGCCCCAGTCAGACTGGGGTTCTTTACAAGTGGAAACAGATGCATTTATAGTTCCCTGTGGACCCACAGCATGGGTGGGTGCCAGGAAGCCACCGGCGGTACATAAAAATATCCCATTGCATTGCCCAACACAGCTGAGGTAGTAATGTCGTGCTTAATGCAGGTGGGCTTCGGCCCACACTGCATGCCCCAGTCAGACTGAGGTTCTTTACAAGTGGACACATGTAGGTTAAACTCCGTGTGCACCTACAGCATGGGTGGCTCCCTGGAACCCACCGGCGATACACAAAAATATCCCATTGCATTGCCCAACACAGCTGAGGTAGTAATGTCGTGCTTAATGCAGGTGGGCTTCGGCCCACACTGCATGCCCCAGTCTGACTGGGGTTCTTTACAAGTGGAAACAGATGCATTTATAATTCCCTGTGGACCCACAGCATGGGTGGGTGCCAGGAAGCCACCGGCGGTACATAGAAATATCCCATTGCATTGCCCAACACAGCTGAGGTAGTAATGTCGTGCTTAATGCAGGTGGGCTTCGGCCCACACTGCATGCCCCAGTCAGACTGGGGTTCTTTACAAGTGGAAACAGATGCATTTATAATTCCCTGTGGACCCACAGCATGGGTGGGTGCCAGGAAGCCACCGGCGGTACATAGAAATATCCCATTGCATTGCCCAACACAGCTGAGGTAGTAATGTCATGCTTAATGCAAGTGGGCTCCGGCCAACACTGCATGCCCCAGTCAGACTGGTAATATGTACCTTAACAGTAACCGCGTTGGTGGTAATGTGGTGGTGACTGCGGACCTAGTAGCGCGGTTTTATTTTGTTGGTTTTCGGAATGTGGCCAGGATTAAGTGGGCCGTGGCGGGGGATGTTTTGGAGGCACTACGTGTCCTCTCCACGTGTCCGTGGTTATATGCACCTTAACAGTAACAGCGTTGGTGGGAAATGGCCTCGCCGCCATCATGTCTTTGGGAAGCCTCTGTTTCCACACCCCAGAGACATACCATTAGCAGCGGTATAGGCAGAGCCCAGAATTAGTAACATTTCAGCCGTAGCATTTGCGACAGGCCCCACTAACATATCACTAGCAGCATTATAGGGGGAGCACAGTCTTAGTTCCATTTCAGTAATAGTAGCAGCCTACACAGGCCCCAGTAACAATTCCGAAGCAGCAGTATAGTGGGAGCGCAGTCTTCGTTCCATTTCAGTAATAGTAGCAGCCTACACAGGCCCCAGGAACAATTCCGAAGCAGCAGTATAGGAGGAGCATAGTCTTAGTTCCATTTAAGTCATTGTAGCAGCCTACACAGGCCCCAGGAACAATTCCGAAGCAGCAGTATAGTGGGAGCGCAGTCTTAGTTCCATTTCAGTAGCTGCAGTATAGCCAAGGCCCAAGTTACATTTATGTAGCTAAAGTGTAGGCCAACCCCACACACCTTTCTGTACCATGAGTGCAGGCGAAGAACATAGAAATTGCTATGATTACACTGTAGGCGAGGGGCCACAAAAATTGCTGTATCAACAGTACTAATGTACATCCAAAAAATTGGCCATGGCCAACCAAGAGGGCAGGTGAAACCTATTAATCGCTTTGGTTAATGTGGCTTAAGTGGTAACTAGGCCTGGAGGCAGCCCAGTTTAACGAAAAATTGGTTCAAGTTAAAGTTTCAACGCTTTTAAGAGCATTGAAACGTATAAAAATTGTTTAGAAAAATTATATGAGTGAGCCTTGTGGCCCTAAGAAAAATTGCCCGTTCGGCGTGATTACGTCAGGTTTCAGGAGGAGGAGCAGGAGGAGGAGGAGGATGAATATTATACACAGATTGATGAAGCAGAAATGTCCCCGTTTTGGATGGTGAGAGAGAACGATGCTTCCATCCGTGGGTGCATAATACGTATTGCTTAGGTATCGCTGCTGTCCGCTGGTGCAGAAGAGAAGTCTGGGGAAATCCAGGCTTTGTTCATCTTGATGAGTGTAAGCCTGTCGGCACTGTCGGTTGACAGGTGGGTACGCTTATCCGTGATGATTCCCCCAGCCACACTAAACACCCTCTCTGACAAGACGCTAGCCGCAGGACAAGCAAGCACCTCCAGGGCATACAGCGCGAGTTCAGGCCACGTGTCCAGCTTCGACACCCAGTAGTTGTAGGTGGCAGAGGCGTCACGGAGGACGGTCGTGCGATCGGCTACGTACTCCCTCACCATCCTTTTATTAGTGCTCCCGCAGACTCAGCCTTTACTGGGGAGCGGTGACACAGTCTTGCTGGGGAGCCATAAAGCTGTCCAGGCCTTGGAGAATGTACCCTGCCTGCGCTGTACATGCTGCATGATCTCTGCGCCTCCCCTGCTACCTGGCCCTCGGAACTGCGCCTTCTGCCACTAGCGCTGTCGGATGGGAAGTTTACCATCAGTTTGTCCACCAGCGCCCTGTGGTATAGCATCATTCTCGAACCCCTTTCCTCTTCGGGAATGAGAGTGCAAAGGCTCTCCTTATACCGTGGGTCGAGCAGTGTGTACACCCAGTAATCCGTAGTGGCCAGAATGCGTGTAACGCGAGGGTCACGAGAAAGGCATCCTAACATGAAGTCAGCCATGTGTGCCAGGGTACCTGTACGCAACACATGGCTGTCTTCACTAGGAAGATCACTTTCAGGATCCTCCTCCTCCTCCTCTTCCTCCTCCTCAGGCCATACACGCTGAAAGGATGACAGGCAAGCAGCATGGGTACCGTCAGCAGTGGGCCAAGCTGTCTCTTCCCCCTCCTCCTCATCCTCATCATGCTCCTCCTCCTCCTCCTGAACGCGCTGAGATATAGACAGGAGGGTGCTCTGACTATCCAGCGACATACTGTCTTCCCCCGGCTCTGTTTCCGAGCGCAAAGCGTCTGCCTTTATGCTTTGCAGGGAACTTCTCAAGATGCATAGCAGAGGAATGGTGACGCTAATGATTGCAGCATCGCCGCTCACCACCTGGGTAGACTCCTCAAATTTTCCAAGGACCTGGCAGATGGCTGCCAACCAGGGCCACTCTTCTGTAAATAATTGAGGAGGCTGACTCACACTGCGCCGCGCAAGTTGGAGTTGGTATTCCACTATAGCTCTACGCTGCTCATAGAGTCTGGCCAACATGTGGAGCGTAGAGTTCCACTGTGTGGGCACGTCGCACAGCAGTCAGTGCACTGGCAGATTAAACCGATGTTGCAGTGTCCGCAGAGTAGCAGCGTGCGTGTGGGATTTGCGGAAATGTGCGCAGAACTGGCGCACCTTTCCGAGCAGGTATGACAAGTGGGGGTAGCTTTTCAGAAAGCGCTGAACCACCAAATTAAAGACATGGGCCAGGCATGGCACGTGCGTGAGGCTGCCGAGCTGCAGAGCCGCCACCAGCTTACGGCCGTTGTCACACACGACCATGCCCGGTTGGAGGCTCAGCGGCGCAAGCCAGCGGTCGGTCTGCTCTGTCAGACCCTGCAGCAGTTCGTGGGCCGTGTGCCTCTTCTCTCCTAAGCTGAGTAGCTTCAGCACGGCCTGCTGACGCTTGCCCACCGCTGTGCTGCCACGCCGCGTAACACCGACTGCTGGCGACGTGCTGCTGACACATCTTGATTGCGAGACAGAGGTTGCGTTGGAGGAGGAGGAGGGTGCTTTAGTGGAGGAAGCATACACCGCCACAGATACCACCACCGAGCTGTGGCCCGCAATTCTGGGGGTGGGTAGGACGTGAGCGGTCCCAGGCTCTGACTCTGTTCCAGCCTCCACTAAATTCACCCAATGTGCCGTCAGGGAGATATAGTGGCCCTGCCCGCCTGTGCTTGTCCACGTGTCTGTTGTTAAGTGGACCTTGGCAGTAACCGCGTTGGTGAGGGCGCGTACAATGTTGCGGGAGACGTGGTCGTGCAGGCCTGGGACGGCACATCGGGAAAAGTAGTGGCAACTGGGAACCAAGTAGCGCGGGGCAGCCGCCGCCATCATGCTTTTGAAAGCCTCCGTTTCCACAAGCCTATACGGCAGCATCTCTAGGCTGATCAATTTTGCAATGTGCACGTTTAACGCTTGAGCGTGCGGGTGCGTGGCGTCGTACTTGCGCTAGCGCTCAAACTGTGGCGCTAGCGACGTCAGGATGCTACGCTGAGAGACATTGCTGGATGGGGCCGAGGACAACGGAGGTGAGGGTGTGGGTGCAGGCCAGGAGATGGTAGTGCCTGTGTCCTCAGAGGGGGCTTGGATCTCAGTGGCAGGTTGGGGCACAGGGGGAGAGGCAGTGGTGCAAACCGGAGGCGGTGAACGGGCATCGTCCCACCTTGTGGGGTGCTTGGCCATCATATGCCTGCGCATGCTGTTGGTGGTGCCTCCCCAGCTGATCTTGGCGCGACAAAGGTTGCACACCACTGTTCGTCGGTCGTCAGGCGTCTCTATGAAAAACTGCCACACCGTAGAGCACCTTGACCTGTGCAGGGTGGCATGGCGCGAGGGGGCGCTTTGGGAAACAGTTGGTGGATTATTCGGTCTGGCCCTGCCTCTACCCCTGGCCACCGCACTGGCTCGGCCTGTGCCCACACCCTGACTTGGGCCTCCGCGTCCTCGCCCGCGTCCACGTCCTATAGGCCTACCCCTACCCCTCAGCATGGTGTATTACCAGTGATTTGATTTCCCAGGCAGGAAAGAAAGTGGCGCAAGCCTGCAGCCAAAATAGAATTTTTTCCCTTATTTTTCAAAGGACAAGCCACACTGCGTGTATTCAATGAATACTACTAAGTTTAATAACTGTGTTGTGGCCCTGCAAATGTGTCAGAGAACTGCAGTGATGCAAAGTTATTCGCTACAGCAGATCAGGGATTTCCCATGCAGGAAAAAAATTGGCGCAAGCCTGCAGTAAAACGTAGCTGGCTGCGTCTGATTTTTTTTAACGTTCTGCACGCAGCACACACGTACCCAGAGCCCTGAGGACTGTCAGAGGCAGGCGAAATAGAATTTTTTCCCTTGTTTTTCAAAGGACAAGCCACACTGCGTGTATTCAATGAATACTACTAAGTTTAATAACTGTGTTGTGGCCCTGCAAATGTGTCAGAGAACTGCAGTGATGCAAAGTTATTCGCTACAGCAGATCAGGGATTTCCCATGCAGGAAAGAAATTGGCGCAAGCCTGCAGCCAAAATAGAATTTTTTCCCTTGTTTTTCAAAGGACAAGCCACACTGCGTGTATTCAATGAATACTACTAAGTTTAATAACTGTGTTGTGGCCCTGCAAATGTGTCAGAGAACTGCAGTGATGCAAAGTTATTCGCTACAGCAGATCAGGGATTTCCCATGCAGGAAAAAAATTGGCGCAAGCCTGCAGTAAAACGTAGCTGGCTGCGTCTGATTTTTTTTAACGTTCTGCACGCAGCACACACGTACCCAGAGCCCTGAGGACTGTCAGAGGCAGGCGAAATAGAATTTTTTCCCTTGTTTTTCAAAGGAAAAGCCCCCCTTCGTGTATTCAATGAATACTACTAAGTTTAATAACTGTGTTGTGGCCCTGCAAATGTGTCAGAGAACTGCAGTGATGCAAAGTTATTCGCTACAGCAGATCAGGGATTTCCCATGCAGGAAAAAAATTGGCGCAAGCCTGCAGTAAAACGTAGCTGGCTGCGTCTGATTATTTTTAACGTTCTGCACGCAGCACACACATACCCAGAGCCCTGAGGACTGTCAGAGGCAGGCGAAATATAATTTTTTCCCTTGTTTTTCAAAGGAAAAGCTACACTGCGTCTATTCAATGAATAATGTATGTCTTCTGGCCCTGCCTACACAATTCTATCCCTGTAGTATTAATGCCGGGTGCAATGGTCTGCACAGCCGGTTTTGAGAAAAAAAAAAAAAAATGCAACACTGCTAACAGCAGCCTGGACAGTACTGCACATGGATAGATGTGGCCCTAGAAAGGACCGTTGGGGTTCTTGAAGCCTACACTCACTGCTAACACTCTCCCTGCCTAACCACCACTTCTGTCCCTATTGCAGGGCGCAATGCTCTGCAGATCCAATTTTGAAAAAAAAAAAAAAAATACAGTGCTAACACAGTACTGCACACTATTAGATGTGGCCCTGAGAAGGACCGTTGGGGTTCTTGAAGCCTACACTAACTCCTAACGCTCTCCCTACAGCAGCTCCAGCACGATACCACTGTCCCTCAGCTAACTCACAAGGCATCTGAGCCGAGCCGCGGGAGGGGCCGATTTTTATACTCGGGTGACATCTGATCGCCCCAGCCACTCACAGCAGGGGGGTGGTATAGGGCTTGAACGTCACAGGGGGAAGTTGTAATGCCTTCCCTGTCTTTCAATTGGCCAGAAAAGCGCGCTAACGTCTCAGAGAGGAAACTGAAAGTAACCGGAACACCGCGTGGTACTCGTTACGAGTAACGAGCATCCCGAACACCCTAATATTCGCACGAATATCAAGCTCGGACGAGTACGTTCGCTCATCTCTACCGAGGAACAAATGTTGTTCTCAGCTAGTTCATTTTGAATGCATAATTTTACGAATATTGATCATATTGTTTTTGTTCACAATTTTGTTACTAAGTCTTCAACATGACCATGTAGAGACAGTTATGCCTTGTATGCTTAAATTGTCACAGAGTACGCAGACATCGCACCTGATGTTTTCTCTATATAGGAGCTATATGACCCGACATGTCCTCCATCTATATTACTATTCAGGGATATTGCTTTTTAGATATGGTGTTTAAAATCTCTTCTCTCAATGTTAAAGGATTGAATAGTCCTTCCAAAAAATCTCTCCTCTGGCGAGAAAGCAAATCATTAAATTGTGATATCCTGTGTATTCCAGTAACTCACCTTTTAGCTAACTCATACAATAAAATACTAAAATTTTTCCCACTTCTATTTTACCCCAAACACTAATAAAAATGTGGCATTTTGATAGCTGTAAAAAAAAAGCTACAGCTTTCCAACTGGTCAAAACTAGAGATGAGCGAGCATACTCGCTACGGCAAACTACTCGAGTAAGTAGTGCCTTATTTGAGTACCTGCCCGCTCGTCTCTAAAGATTCGGCTGCCGGCGCGGGTGAGAGGTGAGTTGTGGTGGTGAGCAGGGGGAAGCGGGGGGAGGGGGAGAGAGGGAGAGAAAGATCTCCCCTCCGTTCCTCCCAGCTCTTCCCCGATGCTCCCCGCCCCCTGCCGGCAGCCGAATCTTTAGGGCAGCTACTCAAATAAGGCACTACTCACTTGAGTAGTTTGCCTTAGCGAGTACGCTCGCTCATCTCTAGTCAAAACCATTTATGATGACCAGAATAGATACATCCCTTTTGAACTGTATCATAAAGAATTACAAATTTAGTATACTCTCCATATACACCCCTAACAAGAAACAAGGCAGCTTTTGAAGCAAGTACTTAAAATATTAGACAGAGAGACGTTTGGTTCTGTGATAATCTGTGGTGACTTTAATAAAGTTCTTGATCCTCATTTAGACAAAAGCCATCACACAAACAAGGACAAATACGCTGATATATAAAATATCCTTTATAGGCAGGAGCTTCTTGATAGCTGGAGAACTACACCTGCATCAGAGAGAGATTATACATTTTTCTCTAATCCACATCAGACATACTCGAGAATTGATTTCATAATAGTAGACAATTGGCTTCTTCAGGATATCAGTATAGCCTCCATTGGTACAATAACAGGGTCTGACCATGCTCCCCGTGTCTATTTCTATCAAGGAACAACTTAAAGGGGTTGTCCCGCGCCGAAACGGGTTTTTTTTTTTTCAACAGCCCCCCCCCCATTCGGCGCGAGACAACCCCGATGCAGGGACCTAAAAAAAAATCCGCACAGCGCTTACCTGAATCCCCGCGCTCCGGTGACTTCTTACTTACCGGTTGAAGATGGCCGCCGGGATCTTCTCCCTCGGTGGACCGCAGCTCTTCTGTGCGGTCCATTGCCGATTCCAGCCTCCTGATTGGCTGGAATCGGCACGTGATGGGGCGGAGCTACACGGAGCCGCTCTCCGGCACGAGCGGCCCCATTCAGAAAAGAAGAAGACCCGGACTGCGCAAGCGCATCTAATCTGGCGATTAGACGCTGAAAATTAGACGGCACCATGGAGACGAGGACGCCAGCAACGGAACAGGTAAGTGAATAACTTCTAATAACTTCTGTATGGCTCATAATTAATGCACAATGTACATTACAAAGTGCATTAATATGGCCATACAGAAGTGTATAGACCCACTTGCTTTCGCGGGACAACCCCTTTAACAAAATTACAATTTCTCCATGATGTCTTAATAACTCGCTCTTATCATCTGATACCAACATGCAACAGATTGAAACAGAAATTAAAGAATATTTGTTAAATAACAACCCAGATGATACATCCAGATCTAATAATTGGTGTGCACATAAGGCCTGCATAAGAGGCTGTTTTATCAAATTATCTCAATAAATGCTGAAATTAAAAGATTAAGGTATCATTTATATCAAATTCTACATTAGGATTTAGTCACACGGGCGCATCGGCACCCGTACACAGGCGCCTATGCGTCCATGTGACTGAGCCCTTACTGCAAAAAAAAAGAAGACGGACGACTCCCCACAGCGCTGAAGAAAGAACACATGACCGGCAATGAGGCCGGTCACATGTTCTTTCTCCCGGCACCGCAGAAAGACGTCCATCTTGAAGTGCGGCTGTCTCCTACCTGCAGTGACTAAGCCCTTATAAGGCCTTAGTCACACGGGCGTTTTTTCCCGCGATTTGCGGATCGCATGACGGATGCGCATCCGCAAATCGCGTGACCGGGGCCGAAAAATCGCCCAAAAAAACTGCTCCTAGCCGCGTTTCATTAGAAACCGGTCGGAGCTATCCAGCGCATTGAATTCAATGGAGCCGGCAATACAGCCGGCTCCATTGAAAGCAATGGGCTGCGGGCGATCTCACAATGAATTTTCGGGAAGTGCTTAAAAATATAAGCCCTTCCCTGAAATTCATCCAGAAATGTGTAAAAACAACAAAAATATATAAACTCACCTGGTCCCGGCAGACGGAGTTCAGCCGCGGCCGGCCGGCAGTTCTCCTGAACTGCTCTGAGTAGTATTCAGCAGCCGGGGATTTAAAATCCCCGCCTGCTGAATGAGCTGTCTCTGATTGGTCACAGCCTCACCAATCAGAGGCAGCTCTCACTTACCCATTCATGAATTCATGAATGGGTGAGTGAGTGCTGCCTCTGATTGGCTCAGCGCAGGGACCAATCAGGGGCAGCTCTCAGCTGTCATTTTTTTTACTTTTTACACATTTCTGGATGAATTTCAGGGAAGGGCTTATATTTTTAAGCCCTTCCCGAAAATTCATTGTGCGCTCGCCGGCAGCCCATTGCTTTCAATGGAGCCGGCTGTATTGCCGGCTCCATTGAATTCAATGGGCAAACATCATTCTTCTCTGCCACAGCTGTTACAGCTGTGGCAGAGGAGAATGATTTGTCTACTATATGTTCTCAATGGGGTCGGCGCTGCTGCCGCCGGCCCATTGAACGCATATAGAGAAGGGAACAGGAATCGCAGATCGCAGATAGGTGCGATCTGCAATTTCTGTTCTATAATTTATCGGACGAGCGCATAAAAAGCGCTCATGTGTCCGATACCATTGCAATGCAATGGTTTTATAAAATCGCCAGACGCATGCGCATGTGCAAATCGCGCGAAAAAACGCCCGCCTGACCGAGGCCTAAGCATGAGCTTGATCTTACTAGAACCAGAATTCTTTACTATTGGCAAGGCAACAAAACAGGGAAACTACTAGCCAACAAATTCAAAAATGAATCCACTACAACTACAATTCCCCATATGTTTGATAAACACAAAACAAAAATTACTAACCCTCAGAAAATTGCAGACACTTTGGCTGATTATTACATTAATTTATCTTAGGTATCTACAACTCTTTTACTGTCTCTGTTCTTATGTTTTATTTTTCTTAAATTTATATAGAAGGCTGAACTAATTAGTATGTTTACTTTAGCTATATGCTGATACATGATAATTTAACATATGATTATAAGGCCTTAGTCACACGGGCGTTTTTTCACGCGATTTGCGGATCGCATGACGGATGCGCATCCGCAAATCGCGTGACCGATGCGCGCAAGTCGCCCGCAAATCGCCCGAAAATCTGCTCCTAGCCGCGTTTCATTAGAAACGGGCCGGAGCTGTCCAGCGCATTGCATTCAATGGAGACGGCAATAGAGCCGGCTCCATTTAAAGCAATGCGCTGCGGGCGAGCCAGGGATGAATTGTCGGGAAGGCCTTAAATATATAAGCCCTTCCCTGCAATTCATCCTAAAATGTGTAAAAATAAAAAATATATATACTCACCTTCTCCCGGCAGCCGGAGCTCCGCGCGGCCGTCCTGCAGTGGGTGTGAAGGGGGTGTGAGTCAGACCTGCCCCCTGATTGGCTCAGCGCTGAGCCAATCAGAGGCATGTCTCACTCACACCCATTCATGAATTCATGAATGGATGTGAGTCAGACCTGCCCCTGATTGGCTCATCGCTGAGAGGCAGCAGTCACTCACCCATTCATGAATTCATGAATGGGTGTGTGAGTGAAACCTGCCTCTGATTGGTCAGGGCTGTGACCAATCAGAGTCAGATCATTCAGCAGGCGGGGATTTTAAAGCCCCGCCGGCTAAATAGTGCCGAGACGCAGTTCAGGAGAACTGACAGCGGCCGCGGCTGGACTCCGGCTGCAGCGGAAAGGTGAGTATACAATTTTTTTTTATTTTAACACATTTTAGGATGAATTGCAGGGAAGGGCTTATATATTTAAGCCCTTCCCGAAAATTCACCCCGCGCATGCCGGCAGCCCATTGCTTTCAATGGAGCGGCTGTATTGCCGGCTCCATTGAATTCAATGGGCAAACATCGTTCTTCTCTGTCACAGCTGTTACAGCTGTGGCAGAGAAGAATGATTTGTCTTCTATATGTTCTCAATGGGGTCGGCGCTGCTGCCGCCGGCCCCATTGAGCGCATATAGAGAAGAGAACAGGAATCTGCGATTTCTGTTCTATAATTTATCGGACGAGCGCATAAAAAGCGCTCATGTGTCCAATACCATTGCAAAGCAATGGTTTTATAAAATCGCCGGACGCATGCGCATGCGCAAATCGTGGCTAAAAACGCCCGTCTGACTAAGGCCTAAATATGTTGAGAACTATGTTGAACAATTGATTGTAGGGAATTTGAAGGTATTACCTCAATAGCATAGTCCGAAGTATACATATGTATATTTTGTTGTATGTTTTCTTTCTTTTTTGCTACTCTTGTTATGTTTGAAAACATTTTCAATAAAAATAAATATACTACAAAAACCCCCAAAAACTTTAACTTTATTTAACTTTTTTTTTGCACAGATATTTACACATCATGGTCTGATAGGATGTATGCCTAGCAGATCCAAAGCCATTGGAACCCATTTTCATCCCAAGATCACAATACAGGGTAATGATGAATAACGGTGAGCACAGGGGAGTAACTACAGGCAATGTAGAGGATGCTGTTGCACCCAGGCCCGCGAGCCTTAGGGGGCCCATAAGGCCTCTCCTCTCCATATAGGGAGTCCAGTACTATGAATAAACCATCGAGCCCAGAAGCTTCAAGTTTCCCCTTTGGGTGAGCACCTGCCTCCATCACCTGCTTACAAGCCGTAATCACTATTGATCACAGCATTTAAGGAGTTAGATGGTCAGGACCGGAAGCCTATCCCCTTCCAGTTACTAAAGCAGGAGCCTGGTTGAGAGCAGACAGCTGAAGACAAACTCTTGCTGACACAGAACTCCTGTGACAGCTTTAGACTACGTTACTGTGTTTCTGCAGTGGCCTACCCTAAGGCCCCTTAGTGACCACCATTAAAACATGTATGGCTGGTCCTTAAGGGGTAAATTCCCTACTAATGTGTTAAATAAATACTTTACAATTACATATGACTGAATAGCGGCATCATAAAGTATTCAATCTCTTATTAAATGACCCACTATTGTAAATAAAAACATTTTCTATAAAGAGCATTTACTACCCCTATGTTGTGTGATAGTTTATAAAGTGCTCCATGATTTCCTCCATGCAAAACCAAAGTGATCAGAAGTGAAAAACCTTTTCTGTATACCCACTTAGAAGTTCATAAATCACATTTCGTGATATGGTAACCCTATGATAAATACAGAAAAACGTTCACAAAAAAATTGGCACATTTATTACAATTCAGGAAGTGAAGACCAGCTGGGAACCAGGCAGCAATGGAACGGAAGCCATAGGACATCAGGTTTGTTTTTTTAGGGTTTTCCACCACTTTCACCTGGTTTGAAAAAAATTTTTTTGGGCAAGAAACCCGCCACTGAAGGGGTTAAAGGGGTTTTTAACCCCTTCAGTGGCGGGTTTCTTACCTCCCTGTCAGACCCACCAGGGTAGGTGTTTTAAATGGGCCAATCATTTAATTTCAACTAATTTTCCAGTCGCGTTCCAAGAGCCATAACTTTTTCAGTTTTCCATTGACACAGCCATATGAGGGCTTGTTTTTTGCGAGACAAGTTGTACTTTTTAATGGCATCACCTTTGGGTATATATAATGTATTGCATAAGTTTTTAAAAAATTTGTAGGGAGATTGGGAAAAAAAGAAATACTGCCATTTGTTTTTTGGATTTCATTTTTACGGCGTTCAGTGTGCAGAATAAATAATGCGATAACATTATTCTCTGAGTCAGCACGATTCTGGGGATACCAAATTTATACAGTTTTTTTATGTTTTGCTATTTTTATACATTTATAACATTTTTTTTCTTTAGGGTGGGTTCACACGAGCGTGTTTTGGTGCATGCATGCGCACAAAAACACACTGTGTTTACAACAATGGTGTATGCACATGTCCGTACTTGGTGTGTGTCTGTACTTGGTGTGTGTACTTGGTGTGTGTTTACAGCATTTCCTATGGTGTGTGCACATCTCCATACTTTGCAGGTGTGTGCCTGCAAAGATAGGACATGGGTGCACCATTAGGAATGCACGCATTGTTTTCAATGGAGCCACGGCTGCTGCCGGCCGCTCCACTGAAAACAATGGTCTGCCTGCACCCGTGCATTCTTTTTCAGGGAAGGGCTTTACATATAAGCCCTTCCCTGAAAAAGAAACATTTTAGTGTAAAAAAAAAAAAAAAAAAAAGAACTTACCTCTCGGCTGCTGCCGTGACCCCCGCCGGCATAAAGAAGACATTTGCTGCATGCGGCAGATGTTTCCTTCACCCCAGCTAGTTAAAAGAATTCCCTGCTGCTACATCTGACATATCTGTGACAGATGCAGCAGAGGGATTCTTCAATTCTCTACCGCAGCTGTCACACATGTCAGCTGCGGTAGAGAATCCTGCTGCCAACATCCCCGTCAATGGCTTTTCAGGGAAGGGCTTCATAAGCCCTTCCCTGAAAAGCCATTTAAAATAGTGTAAAAAATAATAAATGCTCACTTCCCTTCGGCTGCCGGGCTCTGCTGCATCTTCTCCTGGCTGTCCCCGGCTCTGTAGATCTCAGCTATCACAGGCGGGGCTCCCTGGCTCTGCTGATAGCTGAGATCTACAGAGCCTGGGACAGCGGCAGAAATCGCAGCTGAGCCTCGGCAGGTGAGTATTTTTTTTTTCACACTATTTTAAATGGCTTTTCAGGGAAGGGCTTATGAAGCCTTTCCCTGAAAAGCAATTGACGGCTGTCGGGGCTCAGCGGTGACTTCTGCCGCTATCCCCTGCTCTGTAGTTCTGAGCTATCAGCAGCATGCGGGGATTTAAAATCCCTGCCTGCTGGTAGCTCTGATTGGGATTGGACGTACGGCCCACCTGCATGAGATCTCAGGGAGCCGTACAGGTGTTATGGCAGCATGGGTCCTTCTGAAAGGCCCCAGGGCTGCCTTAGCAGACTGTCTATCAAGCCGTGCCTGGGGGGGGTCGCTTGATAGACTGCCTGTCAAATCGCAGTATGACATAATGATACAGCATTACATCATACTGCAGGAGCGATCAAAGTATCACCAGTTGTGGTCCCCCAAGGAGGCTTTAAAAAAAGTAAAAATAAGATCAATAAAGTTTTATTAATTGTAAAAAAAAAGTAATAAAAGTTTAAATCACCCCCCTTTTGCCATATTTATAATATAAAAATCTAAATCATAAAAGAAAAATACATATTTGGTATCGCCGCATCCGTAAAAGTCTGATCTATGAAAGTAGCACATTATTTACCCCACTTGTTTGAAAAAAAATAAAGAACGCCAGAAAAGTACTTTTTTAGTCACCCTGTCTCCCAGAAAAAATGCAATAAAAAGTGATCAAAAAGTCGTATGTATTCTGAATTGGTACTATTGTAAACTACAGGACATACTGCAAAAAATGAGCCTTTGCACAACTACGTCGACAGAAAAATAAAAAAGTTATTGCGCGCAGAAGCAATAAAAAATACAAGTACTACAGCAAAAAAAAAACTCTACAAGTTTGGTATTGCAGTAATTGCACTGACATATAGGATAAAGGTATCATGTCATTTTTGTTGCAGTTTGTGCGCCGTAGAAACAAGACGCACTGAAAGATGGTTGAATGTCGTTTTTTTTTTTTCCTTTTACTCCGCTTAGAATTTTTCAAAGTTTTTCAGTACATTATATGGTATTTTTAAATAGCACAATTGAAAAACACAACTCGTCCCGCAAAAAACAAGCCCTCATACAGCGACCTTGATGAATAAATAAAAGGCGGGAGGAAAAAACGAAAATGGAAAAAGAAAAAAGTGCTGCATCATTAAGGGGTTAAATAATGTACTAACTTATTTCTCTGGGTTATTATGAAAGCAGTGATACCACATGTGTAATTTTGGTTTTAATTTTTTATTTTTGACCAAGTAAAGGGAGAAAGGTGGGGTTTTGGCGTTTTTACTTTTATTTTTTTATAGTTTTTTTACTTTTTTTTTTTTTTTACTTTTTTAACTTTTTTTAAATGTTGTCCCTTTACGGGACTTGCATAATACTTTTTTAAAATTCTTCTAATACTCTGCTATGCTGAGGCACAGCAGGGTATTAGGCAGGCTATGACGCTCAGACAGAGTCTGAACGTCATAGCCTAATTTAGCTAGCAGACCCGAAGGCAATATTCAAGCCTCTGGGTGCCACAAAGACCCATCAGGCCCCCCTGATCACATTGAAGGGGGTCCAATAATGACAGAGGGAGCCCCCTCCCTCTGTCAGCCCTTTACATGTCGCATAGACCGCGGCATGTAAAGCGTTAAACAGCGGAGATCGCTGACAGACCTAGAGGCTATATTCAAGCCTCCGGATGCTACAGAAACCCATCAGAATCCCCTGATCACATTGCAGGGGTTCCAATGGTGACAGCCCTTTACATGCTGCGGTTGCACAGACCGCAACATGTAAAGCGTTAAACAGTGGAGATCGGAGGTTTTCTCCATTCTCCGCTGTAAGAGCTGGTGCCCGGCTATCATCTGACAGCCGATCACCAGCTCTTCCTGCCACGGGGACCATCTGCCGGTTTCTGAAAAGCCGATGGTCTTCGTGGCAACGTGTATACAATGCAGGAGTTCAAAAAAAGGAAGCGGTAAGTTGCTAGCAGTTCGGTTATATCCTCCTGCTTCTTTTTTTAAAGTCCTGCACTGGTTCTCTGTGGGACTGTGCAGGCGGTGTGTGTGCAGAACGCAATGCCACAGCTTATGGCATTGTGTTCTGCACGGTCCCATAGTGAAACATACCCCGGAAATATTCCGGGCTATATCACTATGAGCAGTGGAGCTGGTCCCGGAAAATTTCCGGACGTGCCACTCAAGGGGTTAAAGGTAATAAACCTTTCTAATCATTCCTTAAAGAGAATGAATTACTTGTCTATTTTACTCATTAAAACTAGATAATAAATAGAGATGAACGAGCGTACTCGGAAAAGCACTACTCGCTCGAGTAATGTGCTTTATCCGAGTATCGCTGTGCTCGGGTCTGAAGATTCGGGTGCCGCTGCGGCTGACAGGTGAGTCGCAGCGGGGAGCAGGGGAGAGCGGGCGGGAGAGAGGGAGAGAAAGATCTTACTCCGTTCCTCCCCGCTCTCCCCTGCAGCTCCCCGCTCCGTGCCGGCACCCGAATCTTCAGGGACGAGCACAGCGATACTCGGATAAAGCAAATTACTCGAGCGAGTAGTGCTTTTCCGAGTACGCTCGCTCATCTCTAATAATAAAACATTCCATTTTTTAAATCTGTCTTTAGTTTCTTATTTTAAATTTTTTAATTATATTTTTCCTGTTCATGAGCATTTAAAGATGTGCTTTACAGAATAAATCATGGGTCATTCATATATTTGACAGGAGCTGACCCACTGACTTCTATGGGAGAGTGTTCTAGGCCTGCTGTAGAGAGATTATTGTACACGGAGGGGGAGGGGATGAACTTTATTACCTGTTATGAATATGAAAGGTAAATCCTATGTTATCTATATATATTTGTCACTTTTTAATGTGATGATAATGAGATGGCTGCTGAAAATGTTTCTCTCCTCAACAGGAAGTGTCAGACTACTGTTAGGCTTAGTGGTGGGTGTGAAAACTGCAGAATTTTAGGATTTGTTTAAAATTAAGATAATGAATTAAAATAAAAAAAAAATTCTTTTAAAATGTGTATAACATAAAAACTTGATTTATACAGCAGCTCAGAGAGAGGAATTACCTTCAGGGTTGACCTTCTCTCTTTCATCCAAGTATGATATCTTTACAGCAAGAAGGATCTTTAACTATTTGCAAGAAATGTAATTTAAAAGGATTTATCACCAAGATATATTTTCATACCTGAGAAGAACAAGAGGCTGTGAATATTCTCCAAGAACTATCAGATGAGCAAGGCACTTCAGAGGAAGGTAAGTTCCAAAATCTATCCTTTCTACTTCAAAAAAGTACTGTTATACTTATATCCCAATATTTAAGTTCATTTTGTGAAAAGTGCAGAATAAAAAAAAAATTCAACTACTTTCAAAGACTCTTTCGCATTGCCGTATTTGTGCACATTTCTGCGCATGCAAAATCTGCATCCGCTTAACCCCTTAGTGGCCAGGCTTTTTTGCTTTTTTCCATTTTTGTTTTTTCCTACTCCCTTTTAAAAAATCGTAACTCCTTTATTTATCCATCGACGTCGCTGTATGAGGGCTTGTTTTTTGCGGGACGAGTTGTATTTTTCATTGGCACTATTTATTGTACCATATAATGTACTGAAAAACTTTTTAAAAATTCTTAGCGGAGAGAAATGGGAAAAAAACGACATTCCACCATCTTTCAGTGCGTCCTGTTTCTACAGCGCACAAACTGCAACAAAAACGACCTGATATTTTTATTCTATGGGTCAGTATGATTACTACGATACCAAACTTATATAGTTTTTTTTTTTTGCTGTAGTACTTGTTTTTTTTTTTTTTTAAGATATTTAATTTTTTTCAATTATTTTCTGCGGTCATTTTGTGCGCGCAATAACTTTTTTATTTTTCTGTCGACGTAGTTGCGCAAGGGCTCAATTTTTGCGGGATGTCCTGTAGTTTCCGATAGTATCCATTTGGAATACATACAACTTTTTGATTGCTTTTTATTGCATTTTTTCTGGGAGACAGGGTAACTAAAAAAGTGTATTTCTGGCATTCTTTTTTTTTTTTTCGGACGACGTTCACCATGCAGGAAAAATAATGCACTACTTTGATAGATCGGACTTTTACAGACGCGGCGATACCAAAGACATATTTTTATTTTATGATTTAGATTTTTTAGTAATTGATATGGCAAAAGGGGGGTAATTTAAACTTTTATAACTTTTTTTTTTTTTTACAATTTAAAAAACTTTATTGATTTTTTTTTTACTTTACTTTGAAGTCCCCCTGGGGGACTTTAACATGCAATGCTTTGATCGCTCCTGCAGTATGACGTAATGCTACAGCATTACGTCATACTGCTTTTTTACAGGCAGTCTATCAAGCCACCCTGTGTGGATAGCTTGATAGGCAGTCTGCTAAGGCAGCCCTGGGGCCATTCATTAGGCCCCCGGCTGCCATGACACCTGCACGGATCCCCCAATCTCACCGCGGGGGGGCCGTGCGGGACCCCCAAACAGCGTTCGGGGGATTTAAATGCCGCTGTCAGAATTGACAGTGGCATTTAAAGGGTTAATAGCCGCGATCGGCCGAGCGCGGCTATTGCCCGCGGGTGTCAGCTGTAATAAACAGCTGACGACCGCGCTGTATGGATGGAGATTGCGGCGCTACCTCCCTCCATACACGTCCTGCAGCTGCAGGACGTAAAAACACTATAGGGTGGTCACTAAGGGGTTAAGAGAATAGAACCCATTGATGTCAATGGGTTTGTTCTCATAAGCATGTTTTGTATATGCAAAAAAATAGGACCCGCTCAATTTTCCTGCATTTGCACAGCAATGGCTCCATGGATGTCTATGGAAGGTGCACAAATACGCAAGGGGAAGTGGGAAACACAGCTGGACCTCATTAAGGTTTAGTCACATGGGCGTTTTTATGTGTGTATGTTACCTGCGTTTGCGATCCGCATCTATATAGAGCCAATGCTTTTCAATGGCAGCAGTCAGATGCCCGATATTTACCTGCGCACAAAAAAGTGTAGAGGTAAAAATAAGGCAGCGGATTTTAACCCCTTAACGACGGCCCCATCGGGAAACTACGTCCTCAGAAAGTGGGCCTTAATCCTAGAGGACGTAGTTTTATGCATCCTCTTTGGATTAATGCCCACTGGCCTGAGGACGTGACAGCTCCATGCTGTCGGTGCCCGCAGGTAGCCGACAGCATGGAGCTGTCATCCCAGGATGCGGGCAGTCCCCCCCGGTATTGCGATCGGCGCTATAAAATGAATAGCGCCGATTGCAAAAAAGTAAATAAAACAGTGTAAAAAAGTAGTAATTCAGCTGCTATGATGGATCGGATCCATCACGGCAGCTGAAAA
Organism: Eleutherodactylus coqui; assembly: GCF_035609145.1. Lineage (NCBI taxonomy): Eukaryota > Metazoa > Chordata > Amphibia > Anura > Eleutherodactylidae > Eleutherodactylus > Eleutherodactylus coqui. The sequence continues at coordinate 208,602,087 of NC_089841.1, read as the reverse complement.
TACTCACACGGCTTGTCGGCGGTGTCCCCCGGAGATCTGGTCCTCCCGGACCCGCCGGCGGCCTTCTGCGCATGCGCGCCTGACGATGACGTCACGCGCACGCGCAGAAGCCCGGGTGTCCCCGGCAAATTTAAAATCTCCTGGCTCCCGGCTCCTGAAGGTAGCCGGGAACCAGGAGGTGTTACCGGGGACCACTGTGAGCGGTCCCCGGGCCCGCGATCACCGCTATCCATTGCGATAGCGGTGATCGCGAAAAAGTTTAAAAAGTAAAACAAAAGTAAAGTTTCACCTCCCCTCATGGATCGGATCCATGAGGGGAGGTGAAGATACTCACCCCCGGTCCTCTGCGATGTCCCGATGTCCCGGGACCCGAAATCCCCGTCTGCGCATGCGCGCCCGATGATTGACATCGGGCGCGTGCACAGAGGGGCTCGAGCCCCGGGAAATTCAAAATTGCTCTGCTCCTGGCTGCCATGTGTAGCCAAGAGCAGAGGGATGTCACCAGGGACATGATCACTGTCATCCAATGGATGACAGTGATCATGTAAAGTAAAAAAAAGTGCAAAAAGTAAAAAATAAAAAAATAAAAAAAGGGGTAAAAGGTAAAAAAAAAAAGTGCAAAACGTAAAAAAAAAGTTTTAAAAAGTTAAAAAAAGCTTGCGTTTCATCTCCCCCCACGGATCATATCCGTGAGGGAGGATGAAATGACGTACCTAAGGCCTGCGGATTTATCCGCGGACCTCAACCCAGCTTCTGCGCACGCGCCCGTCACCAATGTGGCAGGCGCATGCGCAAAAGCCGTGGTTTTTTAAAATCTCCCCGCTCCTGGCTACAAAACTTAGCCGAGAGCCTGGAGATTTCACGGAGAGCCGCAGTGAGCGATTCCTGATCACGTGTTCGCCGTTATCCAAAGAATAATGGCGATCACGTAAAAGTTAAAAAAAAGGTGAAGCTTCATCTCCCCTCACCGATGCGATCGGTGAGAGGAGATAAAACTTTTTACCGGAGGCCTCCATATTTGCACCCCGATGCGATCTTCTTCCGTGAACTTTCCCGTATTCTGCGCATGCGACCGCTGGCAAAACACCGGACACATGCGCAGGAGTCGGGGAGCCCAGGAAACTTAATACGTCCTTGCTCTCGGCGACCAACGGTCACCGAGAGCCTGGAGCAGTGACGGGTGGCCTCGTTGAGCGGTCCCCGGTCACGTGAAAAAATGGTAGCGATCTACCTTTGGCCGGTCTCACATGACCGGATAGGAATTACGGATTCCACATGCGTTTGATTAGCGGTAATACGCAGATCAATCGCATTGGATTACACAATTCCGCTCACATTAGCGGGTTGGAATTGCGTAATCCACTCGCAGAAAAGAGAACGCAGCAGGTTCTATTTTACCACGGATATCCGCAACATAGAGCCCATTGTGCTCCATGGTCATGGATATACCCGCAGCCCATACGCAACTACGTTGTATACGGGCTGCGGGTACCCGCGTCATCGCTAAGCGACGGTGCGGGAAATACAAACAACAAAAAAAAAAGTGTACTGCGCATGACCGCCCGTGTAAGTACGCAGTTATGCGCAGTACATTACGCGGCCGTACGCAGGGTCACAGCCGGGCTCACAGCCGGGATCCACCTACGGCTGTGTGAGCCCGGCGTTATTCAGACCGCTACCTGTAATACGCAATTTACAAGAAGTCCCGGGAACGCTCGCCTTCCTGCAGTTCCAGGAGCAGCTTGTTGAGCGTCTTCTGTGTGAGACCGCCGCACCTCATCAAGCTTACGGAGACTCACAGGGCGCCACTTTTTACACCCCATCCCCGCCACTGAGGTCAAAAAATGACTCCCAAAAAGCATGAGAGGAGGGGGGATACACGGTTTTATTGCCCCATGTGCCCATCCCAACCAGCCTCCATAATTACCCGTCTTTGGAAATACTACACAGTTCACATTATTACTTTTATCTAAGATTTGGGGAACGCCGAAAAGGGCGTGGAGGGGGGGGGGGGGGGGATTTTAGGGAGTCAATTTTTATTCCGTACAAATGAACAATGGGGCCTGGAATTTATTCAGTTATGCCCTGCAATCCAACGGGTGTTCCCTCCATTACAGGCCTTGCCATGTTTCCTGTAAGTAGATTAGGGCCACAAGGGGTATGTTTTTGAACACGGGACAAACGGGGGTATCCATTTGGGGTGAACGTCTTCATTCCTATGTAAACTGTACAAAAAAAAAAGTTTTTAAATTGACAAAATTGCCAAAAAAATGAAAATTGTACTTTTTTTCTTCTGCTTTGCTGAAATTTATTCAAATACTGTGTGGTCAAAATACGCAGTACACCCCTAGATGAATTCGTTAAGGGGTCTAGTTTTTAAAATGGGGTCATTTGTGGGGGTCTTTATCGTTTTGGACGCTCAATGACTCTATAAGTGGGCAATGGGGCCTGGAATTTATTCCGTTGTACCCTAAAATCCAACGGGTGCTCCTTCCATTATAGGCCTAGCCATGCGTCCTTTAAGTAGATTAGGGCCACAAGGGGTATGGTTCTGAACACGGGACAAACAGGGGTATCCATTTTGGGGTGAAAGTCTTCATCCCTATGTGTGCTGTACAAAAAAAACAGTTTTTAAATTGATACAACTGCCAAATAAATGAAAATTGTAATTTTTTTCCTACTGCTTTGCTTAGATTTATTCAAAAATTGTAGGGTAAAAATACACAGTACACCCCTAGATAAATTCGTTAGGGGGTCTAGTTTTCAAAATGGGATCATTTGTGGGGGTTCTCTGTCGTTTTGGCCGCTCAAGGGCTCTACAAGTGGGCAATGGGGTCTAAATCACCTTCATGCTAAATTTCTGTTCTGAAAGCCACCGACTACTCCTTTCATTTTGGGCCCCGTTGTGCAACCAGACAAAAGATTAGGGCCACAATGGGTATGTCTCTGAACACGGGACAAACAGGGGTATCCACTTTGGGGTGCAAGTCTTCATTCATGTGTGTGCTGTACCAAAAAAGCAGTTTTTAAAACGACAGAATTGCCAAAAAAACGAAAATCACAATTTTTTCCTTTTGCTTTGCTTCAATTCATTCAAAAACTGTGGGCTCAAAATGGGCAGTACACCCCTAGATAAATTCATTAAGGGGTCTAGTTTTCAAAATGGGGTCATTTGTGGGGGTTCTCTTTGATTTTGGCCGCTCAAGAGCTCTACAAAAGTGCTATGGGCCTAAAACTCCTTCAAGGAAAATCTATGTTCTTAAAGCCACCGACTACTCCTTTCGTTTTGGGCCCCATTGTGCATCCAGACATAAGATTAGGGCCACAATGGGTATGTCTCTGAACACGGGAGAAACAGGGGTATCCATTTTGGGATGAAAGGCTTCATTCATGCATGTGCTGTACAAAAAAAGCTGTTTTTAAAATGACAGAATTGACAAAAAAATGAAAATCACAATTTTTTCCTTTTGCTTGGCTTGAATTCATTCAAAAACTGTGGGGTCAAAATGGTCAGTACACCCCTAGATAAATTCGTTAAGGGGTCTAGTTTTCAAAATGGGGTCACTTGTGGGGGTTCTCTTTGGTTTTGGCCACTCAAGAGCTCTACAAAAGTGCTATGGGGCCTAAAACGCCTTCAAGCTAAATTTATGTTCTGAAAGACACCGACTACTCCTTTCATTTTGGCTCCCGTTATGCATCCAGACATAAGATTAGGGCCACAATGGGTATGTTTCTGAACACGGGAGAAACGGGGGTATCCATTTTGGTGTGTAAATCCTCATTTTCATGGGCTCTATAGGAAAAAAATATGTCTTTAAAATGACATATTTGCAAAAATATGAAATTTTATTTTTTGTCCCCTAAATTGAACTAATTCCTGAAAAGAACTGGTGGGGTCAAAATACTCATGACACCCCTCAGTGAATACACTAAGGGGTATAGTTTTTAAAATGGGGTCATTTGTGGGTGTATCTATTATTCTGACACTTATGAGCCTCTGCAAACTTGGCTTGGTGCAGGAAAACAAAGTGCTCCTCAAAATGCTGAAAAGTAATGTTAAATTTGTACGTTCTCTAAATGGTTAAAAAAAACACAAAAGTTTTTCAAGTGTGCATTCAGAATAAAGTAAACAGATGGAAATACATATCTTATCAAAAATTTGTACAGTATGTTTGGACATATTTGAGATATTACGGTTGAAAATGTGAAAAAATGACAATTTTTTCAAAATTTTTCCAATATTGGTACTTTTAATAAATATACACAAATTATATCGGTCTCTTTTTACAATCTAAATGAAGTACAACATGTGGCGAAAAAACAATGTCAGAATCACTGGGATATGTAAAGCCTTTACGGAGTTATGCCACGTTGAACGACGCATGTCAGATTTCCAAAATTTGGCTCCGTCACTAAGGCGCAAACAGGCTTCGTCACTAAGGGGTTAAAACAGTGGCATCCGTCTTGTATGGATGTCAAACCCCTGGATGCGACAGCATCCAGGGGTTTCACCTTGTGCCTGATGGGGCCGGCGACAGCAGCGCCGACCCCATTGAAAACATACGGTGAAGATCGCAATCATCTGGCACAGCTGTGACAGTTGTGGCACAAAAGAGTGATGTTTGCCCATTGAATTCAATGAAGTCGGCACTACAGCCAGCTCCATTGAAAGCAATGGGCTGCCGCCAAGCCCTGCAGTGATTTTTGGGGAAGGGCTTTAAATATAAGCCCTTCCCTGAAAAATCATCCCTTAGGGTGGCTTCACACCAGCATGTTTTTGTGCGTGCATACACACGCACAAAAACACGCTTCTATTTGCAACATTGCATTCCCAATGGTGTGTTCACATGTCTGTACTTTGCAGGTACAGTTACTGCCGGTGGCTCCATTGAAATCAATGCTCTGCCGGCCCCCTGCATTGTTTTTCCTGGAAGGGCTTTACATATAAGCCCTTCCCTGAAAAACAAGAAATTTTGTGTAAAAAATAAAATAAAATAAAAAAATAAAAAATAAACTGCGGCGGATGTTTGCTTTATCCTCGCTAATAAAAATAATTCCCTGCTGCTACATCTGCCATCTGTGTCTTCATCCCCACGGGGGACACAGCAGCAGGCGACAGGTAAGTAAATTTTTAATTTTTTTTACACTACTTTTAATTGGCTTTTCAGGGAAGGGCTTATGAAGCCCTTCCATGAAAAGCTATTCACGGCTGCCGGGGCTGAGCGGCGACTTCTGCCGCTGTCCCCGGCTCTATAGTTCTAACCGAGCAGCATGCGGATATTTAAAATCCCCGCCTGCTGATAGCTCAGAACTACGGAACCAGGGACAGCGCCAGAAGTCGCAGCTGTGCCCCGGCAGCTGAAGGGAGGTGAGTGTTGATTTTTTTTTTAAGATACACTTTTTTAAATGGCTTTTCAGGGAAGGGATTATGAAGCCCTTCCCTGAAAAGCCATTGACGAGGATTGTCCAACGCAGCTGTCATGTGTGACAGCTGCGGCTGAGAATTAAAGAATTCCTCTGCTGCATCTGCCATAGATGTGGCAGATGTAGCAGCAGGGAATTCTTTTAACTAGCGGGGGTGAAGGAAACATCTGCCGCATGTGGCAGATGTGTTCTTCATGCCCGCAGGGGTCACGGCAGTGGCGGAGAGGTAAGTTTTTTTTTTTTGCACTAAAATGTTTCTTGCTTAGGGAAGGGCTTATATGTAAAGCCCTTCCCTGAAAAAGAATGCAGGGGGCCGGCAGAGCATTGTTTTCAATGGAGCCGCCAGCAGCAGCCATGGCTCCATTGACAACAAGCACGCAGCTGTGTTCACGCGTGTTTTTGCTCATTCCTAGGTGCGGACGTATGTACGCACCTAAGTACGCACAAAAACACGCTCGTGTGAATGCACCCTAACAGAGAAGAAAAACACGGAAGATGCCCTGGAAGATTCTGAAGAAGCTGTTACAGTCACTTGACTTTAACCTTTAGTGGTATTTGAAAACAGTAATTGCAACATGTAAACCCAAGAATATCAGTGAACTAGAGGCCATTTCCCATGTTGAATAAGCTAAAATTCCTCAGGAACATTGTCAGAAGCTGGTATCTGGGTATGCATCACATTTGCAGCAAGTCATAACAGCAAAAGGGTGCTCTACTAAATATTAAAGACGATTGTCATGATAGGAGTTAAATAATTCTGAGACTGCAGTAGACATTAAAAGTGGCATTTGGTGTTAAATTTGGAGAAACCACTTGTTATATCATATAGTTGGAAGGGACCTCCAGGGTCATCTGGTCCAACCCCCTGGTGCAGGATCACTAAATAATCCCAGGCAGATATTTGTCCAGCCTTTGTTTGAACACTTCCATTGAAGGAGAACTCACCACCTCCCGTGGTAACTTGGTCCACTCATTGATCACCCTTACCGTCAGAAAGTTTTTTCTAATATCTAATTTGTGTCTCCTTCCTTTCAGTTTCATTCCATTGCTTCTAGTCTTTCCTTGTGCGAATGAGAATAGGGCTGATCCCTCTGCACTGTGACAGCCCTTCAAATATTTGTAGACTGCTATTAAGTCTCTTTTCAGCCTTCTTTATTTGCAAGCTAAACATTCCCAGATCCTTTAACTGTTCCTTGTAGGACAGCTTTGTGTTGTCGGCAAATTTGATCAGTTGGCCATCAATTCCCTCCTCCAGATCATTTTATAAATATTGAACAACACTGGGCCTAGGACAGAGCCTTGTGGTACCCCACTTGATACATTCTTCCACTTGGATGTGCAGCCACTCTTTGAGTACAATCACTCAGCCAGTTGTGAATTCACCTAACAGTTGCCTTGTCAATCCCATATTTGGTCAATTTTTCAATAACTATAGTACGAGATACTTTGTCAAATGCTTTACTAAAGTCAAGATATACTATATCCACCGCATTTCCTTGATCAACCCAGTCGGTGATTATGTCATAGAAGGAAATTAGATTAGTTTGGAATGACTTGTTTGTTACAAACCCATGCTGGCTCTGGTTAATTACTCCATTTTTATCCAAGTATTTACATACATGTCATTTAACCCCTTGAGTGGCACGCCCGGAAATTTTCCGGGGCCGAGCTCCACTGCTCATAGCAACATAGCCCGGAAGATTTCCGGGCTATGTATCACTATGGGAGCTGCAGAGCACAGTGCCACAAGCTGTGACAGTGTGCTCTGCCTGCACAGACCCACACAGAGCAGTGCAAGGGCTTTGAAAAACCAGCAGAAGATATTGCCGACATGTCGGCAACCTCCTGCTTTGTTTACAGGTTGCCATAGAGACCATCGGCTTGTCAGAAGCAAGCCGATGGTCTCTGTGGCAGGGAGAGCTGGCTGTTAGCTGTCAGAGGACAGCTAGGTACTAGCTCTTACAGCAGAGATCAGAGAAAACCTCCGATCTCTGCTGTGTTAACCCTTTACATGCTGCAGTCTATGTGACTGCAGCATGTAAAGGGTTGTCACTGCAGCATGTAAAGGGCTGTCACCATCGGACCCCCGGAATGTGATCAGGGGTCCTGATGGGTCCCTGTGGAAGTCCCCTAAAGGGACAAAAAAAAAAAAAAAATTTTTTTTAAATTAAACAAAAAAAAGTAAAAAAATTATTAAAAAAATTAAAAAAAACACTTGTCTCCCTTTACTTTGTAAAAAATCAAAAATACAATCACACATGTGGTATCCGTGTGCGTCGTAATGACCCAGAGAAGGAAGTTAATACATTATTTAACCCCTTTATGACATGGCCCCTTTTTTTCTTTTTTCCCCATTTCTTTTTTTCCTCCCCCCTGTTTAAAAAATCACAACTTGTCCCGCAAAAAACAAGCCCTCATATGGCCATGTCAATGGAAAAATGAAAAAGTTATGGCACTTGAGACCCAACGGCAAAACTAGTTGAAATTCAATGATTAGACCATTTTAAAAAACCTGCCCTGGTGGGCACGACAGGGTGGTAGGAAACCTGCCACTCAAGGGGTTAATAAATTGTTCAAAGATCTTTCTCGGTATAGAAGTCAGGCTCACAGGCCTGTAGTTTTCTAGATCCACCATCTTCCCTTTTTTGAGGATAGGGACAACATTTGCCCTTTTCCAATCTTCTGGGACTTCTCCTGTTCTCCAGGAATTTTCAAAGATTATGGCGAGTGGTTCAGCACATACCTCCACTGCTTCTTTTAGTATCCTAGGATGTAATTCATCTGGACCTTGAGACTTGAATTCATTTAATTTAGCTATGTATTCCCTCACCATCTCTATGCTTACAGATAGCCTGCATTCTTTTATTCCCCAAATAGCACAGGGAAGATCAGTTAAAGATTAGGTGCGTTGTGCTACTTTAAATGTTATTATTTGATTGGTTTAAACAGCTGAAAGATTGTAAATTGGACAAATAAAGCTAATTTGCAATAGGGGTTTAATAATATTGATTGCAGCTGTATGTAGACACTCCTGTTTATTACATAATTGTATAAGGTTTACTGTAAAGGAACACAATGCTACTGGTTTGTGTAGTAATATGTGTGTTGTAGCTGACTGATCTAGTAGCTGATGCTTATCAGAAGAGTATGTTGACAACTGATGGTTACTGTGAAGATTAACAATACTTTGCAACTAGGCAATTAGGGAAGTATGATACTTTTTGCTGTGGCCTGTAAATTTGCTATTACAAAAGACTGGTAATCTAAAGAGTCTATTGCTTAGTTTAGAGATTGAATTTGATTCTGTAAAGACCAGCAAGTCTATACAAAGACTACCAATACTGTGATACAAAAGTATTCAAAGTTGTGTTAGTGTTCCACAACCTGAGTGCTATTTGACCCGTCAGTACCTTTGAAACCCCTAAACCAATTGAGGTATTATTGTATCTCTACCGGCCGTGACAGGGCCTTCCCTGACGGTCTTAGTGACTGCAAGGACCTGAGAGCCCAAGCAGTGGGAGGCAGCCCTGCAGCCAATTACAAACTGAAGGCATGGCCAGGCTGCCAAACAGCCTGTATCTTGTCATCACCCACACTTCTGGTGGTGACAAGATACAATAATACTGCCAATTGAAACACCTGTACCGATGATTGCTTTAAACTACTGTTCTTAAAGTGGCCCCCTTGTTTATTCCTGTTTGCAACTACTGCTATTCAGGTGCCAAATAAAGATTATTATTAACATTTGCTGCAATGTTTGCTTTGTCTCTTAACTTTCCTGCATGGTGGGATACCCCCACACATTCCTGTGACCTTCACCTTTTGAAGGACCTATAGCTCATCACCCTCAGTAACAGGGTTAATTTGCTGGTAAGCCAGAGGTTGGTACACAGGAGAAGTCCTATCTGGTATGAGGAGCAGGCTGGTAGATTAACCTGATTACAGGCAGAAGGCACAATGATCTTAAAATGAAGGGAGTACTAGGCCAGGTTTAAATGAGGTGTCTAATCAAGAGAACAAAGTGGGGCCAAACAGAGAAAACAGAAGCTGGATTGTAGGGGCAAGGAACATGAACCATGTTTATGCACGTGAGCTAGCCAAAGGGTTGGATAGCTCAATAAAAAGAGCTGCCACCTAGTATACAGAAGCTCCTGTCCCTTATTTACTAATTGTCGTACCTCTCTTGCAACGCCTTTCTAAGCCCACAGGAATGTGATTAATGCATATATTGTCCCTTGAGATATGTGGGTAGCGTGATCTACTGCGTCACTAATACCCCCACGTTGTTCCTGCCCTTTGGCATTCCTTTAGCAACTTGGCTGTACTCCACTTGGCCTACATTTTAGCTTCCCTCACACAGTAATTTATAAATTTCCCCCAGTTGCCAGATAGGTAGAACAAAAATAGGATGCATCTGTGAAACTGACCAGCTGAGTCTAGTGTCAACAGGTTCAGTATCAGTTAGCAGTTAGTCTGGTGGGCCTGTGTTATGTTTTAGGGACAGGAGCCTACATTGTGTATCCAACTTTTCCTATGGGTTTGTCTGGTCACCTTCACCTTTGTCTGGTCAGCAACACTGTTGTAGCCAGAGGGAACAAGTGAGCGAAGTTCTGGTCACAACTTTGAGTGTGTTGCTGTCGCCTCTGTGACTCTCCAGAGAATTCTTGGTTCTCGATAGTGCTTGTCAACTTGTAGAACTTTATTCGAACAGTTGCACAGTGTATATAGCCTCTTGGTGCTCTGGGGGTTAAGTGACTACCCAACTCAAGGAATTTTCATCATCTCAATCCTCATTGAGGAGAGAATCTTTACTCAGCAGTTTATAGGCAAAGCCTCATTACAGCAGACTCTTGCATCTCTGACGCAGTTGTCTCAACTCTTTCTGAGAGTGGAAACTGCCTTTTATTTATGTAATCTTGTCTCTGTGCAATGAGGGACATAGTGCTTGGTAGCAGGCACCCTTACCCCAGGCACCAAGGTGGCAGATCTTAACCCTTTGCAATTCAATTTTGGACTCAGGGTTTCCTAGGGGGTTTTCTTTTTCTGCCATTATACAACAGCACCATCTGCTGGCTTGAGCCAGTACTGCAGTATGGGGCATGCTGGAGAGGCCCCAGACAACAGAGCGGCCAGTAATATACAGTAAGAATACCCTGACGGACGTATTCTGACATCGGAGCTATACAGCCTTCAATCAGAATGTCTTTAGACGTCAGACAGTGGATTGGAAAGGGTTAAATGTTACAAAACACAGAAAACTTACATATGCAGCACTATGCATCTGTTACATCACAGCACATGTTACTCAATACTATTAATATTTTTGCAAATATGTCATTTTAACCCCTTAACGACCAATGACGTACCTGGTACGTCATGGAGCGTCGGGGTATGTATGAAGAGAGGTTGCGATGCAACCTCTCTTCATACAGTGCGGGCATCAGCTGTTTATAACAGCTGACATCCGCGGGCAATAGCCGCGAGCGGCCGCGCGGCCGATCGCGGCTATTAACCATTTAAATGCCGCTGTCAATTCTGACAGCGGCATTTAAATCCCCCAAACCATGTTCGGGGGTCCCGCACGGCCCCCCCTGCGGTGAGATCGGGAGAGCCGTGCATGTGTCATGGCAGCCGGGGGCCTAATGAAAGGCCCCAGGGCTGCCTTAGCAGACTGCCTATCAAGCCGTCCCCGTGGGGTGGCTTCATAGGCTGCCTGTCAAAAAGCAATATGACGTAATGCTATAGCATTACGTCATACTGCAGGAGCGATCAAAGCATCGCATCTTAAAGTCCCCCAGGGGGACTTCAAAGTAAAGTAAAAAAAAAAATCAATAAAGTTTTTTTTTAATTGAAAAAAAAAAAAAGTTGTAAAAGTTTAAATCACCCCCCTTTTGCCATATCTATTATTAAAAAATCTAAATAATAAATTAAAAATATGTATTTGGTATCACCGCGTCCGTAAAAGTCCGAACTATCAAAGTACCACATAATTTTTCCCGCACGGTGAACGTCGTTCGAAAAAAGAAATGAAGAACGCCAGAAATGCATTTTTTTAGTTACCCTGTCTCCCAGAAAAAACGCAATAAAAAGCGATCAAAAAGTCGTATGTATTCCAAAATGGTACTATCAGAAACTACAGGACATCCCGCAAAAAATGAAACCTTGCTCAACTACGTCGACGGAAAAATAAAAAAGTTATTGCGCGCACAAAATGACCGCAGAAAATAATTGAAAAACATTTTATGTCTTTAAAAAAAAAAAAGAGGAGTATAGTAAAAAAAAACCTATACAAGTTTGGCATCGTAGTAATCGGACCGACCCATAGAATAAAGTTATCATGTCGTTTTTGTTGCCATTTGTGCGCCGTAGAAGCAAGACGCACTAAAAGATGGCAAAATGTCGTTTTTTTTTCATTTTACTCCACTTAGAATTTTTTAAAAGTTTTTCAGTACATTATATGGTACTTTAAATAGCACCATTGAAAAATACAACTCGTCCCACAAAAAACAAGCCCTCATACAGCGACGTGGATGGATAAATAAAGGAGTTATGATTTTTTTAAAGGGGGGAGGAAAAAACGAAAATTGAAAAAGAAAAATGCCCGCGTCATTAAGGGGTTAAGGATATATTTTTTTCCTATAGTGCTCATGAAAATGAGGATTTACACCCCAAAATGGATACCCCCGTTTCTCCCGTGTTCAGAAACATACCCATTGTGGCCCTAATCTTATGTCTGGATGCACAACGGGGCCTAAAATGAAAGGAGTAGTCGGTGTCTTTCAGAACTGAAATTTAGCTTGAAGGCGTTTTAGGCCCCATAGCACTTTTGTAGAGCTCATGAGCGGCCAAAACCATAGAGAACCCCCACAAATGACCCCATTTTGAAAACTAGACCTCTTAACGAATTTATCTAGGGGTGTACTACCTATTTTCACTCCACAGTTTTTGAATGAATTCTAGCAAAGCAAAGGGGAAAAAATGTGATTTTCGTTTTTTTGCCAATTCAATCATTTTAAAAACTGCTTTTTTTGTACAGCACACACATGAATGAAGCCTTGCACCCCAAAATGGATTCCCCTGTTTCTCTCGTGTTCAGAGACATACCCATTGTGGCCCTAATCTTTTGTCTGGATGCACAACAGGGCCCAAAATGAAAGGAGTAATCGGTGGCTTTCAGAACTGAAATTTAGCATGAAGGTGATTTAGGCCCCATTGCCCACTTGTAGAGCCCTTGAGCGGCCAAAACGACAGAGAACCCCAACAAATGATCCCATTTTGAAAACTAGACCCCTTAATGAATTTATCTAGGGGTGTACTGTGTATTTTTACCCTACAATTTTTGAATAAATCTAAGCAAAGCAGTAGGAAAAAAATTACAATTTTCAGTTTTTTGGCAGTTGTATCAATTTAAAAACAGTTTTTTTTGTACAGCACACATAGGAATGAAGACTTTCACCCCAAAATGGATACCCCTGTTTGTCCCGTGTTCAGAGCAATACCCCTTGGGGCCTAATCTACTTAAAGGACACATGGCTAGGCCTATAATGGAAGGAGCACCCGTTGGATTTCAGGGTATAACGGAATAAATTCCAGGCCCCATTGCCCACTTATAGAGCCATTGAGCGACTAAAACGATAAAGAACGCCCACAAATGACCCCATTTTAAAAACTAGACCCCTTAACGAATTCATTTAGGGGTGTACTGCATATTTTGACGCCACAGTATTTGAATGAATCTAAGCAAAGCAGAAGGAAAAAATAACAATTTTCATTTTTTTGGCAATTTTGTCAATTTAAAAACAGGTTTTTTTTGTACAGTGTACATAGCAATAAAGACATTCACCCCAAAATGGATCCCCCCGTTTGTCCTGTGTTCAAAAACATTCCCGTTGTGGCCCTAATCTACTTATAGGACACATGGTTAGGCCTATAATGGAGGGAACACCCGTTGGATTTCTGGGCACAACTAAATAAATTCCAGGACCCATTGCCCACTTGTACGGAATAAAAATTGACTCCCTAAAAATATCCCCCCATCCGCACCCTTTTCGGCGTTCCCTAAATCTTAGATAAAAGTAATAATGTGAACTGTGTAGTATTTCCAAAGACAGGGGTAACTACAGAGGCTGGTTGGGATGGGCCCATGGGGCAATAAAACCGGGTATCCCCCCTCCTCTCATGCTTTTTGGGGGTATTTCGTGACCTCAGTAGTGGGTATGGGGTGTAAAAAGTAGCGCACTGTGAGTCTCCGTAAGCTTGAAGAGGTGCGGTGGTCTCGCACACAAGACGCTTAACAAGCTGCTCCTGGAACTACAGGAAGGCGAGCGTTCCCGGGGCTTCTTGTAAATTACGTATTACAGGTAGCGGTCTGAATAACGCCGGGCTCACACGGCAGTAGGTGGAATCCCCTTGCGGAGGCCTGCAGCGGATCCCAGCTGTGAGCCAGCCGTGACCCTGTGCACGGCCGCGTAATGTACTGCGCATAACTGCCTACTCACACAGGCGGTCATGCGCAGTATATTTTTTTTTGTTGTTTGTATTTCCCGCACCGTCGCTTAGTGATGACGCGGGTACCAGCAGCCCGTATACAACGTAGTTGCGTATGGGCAGCCGGTGTATCCGCGGCCATGGAGCACAATGGGCTCTATGTTGCGGATATCCGCGGTAAAATAGAACATGCTGCGTTCTCTTTTCTGCGAGTGGATTACACAATTCTGACCCACTAATGTGAGCGGAATTGTGTAATCCAATGCAATTGACCTGCGTAATACCGCGGATCAGACTCATGCGGAATCCATAATTCCTATCCGGTCATGCGAGACCGATCTAAGGTAGATCTCTACCTTTTTATCACGTGACCGGGGACCGCTCAACGAGGCCCCCGTCAATGCTCCAGGCTCTCGGTGATTGTTGGTCGCTGGGAGCAAGGAGATTTTAAATTTCCTGGGCTCCCCGACTCCTGCGCATGTGTCCGGTATTTTGCCGGCGGTCGCATGCGCAGAATCCGGGAAAGTTCATGGATGAGGATTGCGTCGGGGTGCAAATACGGAGGCCTCCGTTAAAAAGTTTCATCTCCTCTCACCGATCTCTCCTCTCACCTTTTTTTTTACTTTTACGTGATCGCCATTATCTATTGGATAACGGCGAACACGTAACCAGGAACCGCTCACCGCGGCCCCCCTGTGAAATCTCCAGGCTCTCTGCAAAATTTTGTAGCCAGGAGCAGGGAGATTTTAAATTACGCTGGCAATCCACAGCTTTTGCGCATGCGTCCGCCACTTTGGCGACGGGCGCGTGCGCAGAAGCTGAGGTAAGGTCCGCAGACAAATCCGTGGGCCTTAGGTACGTCATTTCATCCTCCCTCACGGATATGATCCGTGGGGGGTGATGAGACGTAAGATTTTTTAACTTTTTTTTAACTTTTTTAAACTTTGTTTTTTACTTTTTACACTTTTTTTTTTTACTTTTTGCACTTCTTTTTACTTTACATGATCACTGTCATTCATTGGATGACAGTGATCATGTCCCTGGTGACATCCCTCTGCTCCTGGCTACACATGGCAGCCAGGAGCAGAGGAATTTTAAATTTCCTGGGGGTCGAGCCCCTCTGTGCATGCGCCCGATGTCAATCATCGGGCGCGCATGCGCAGAGGTGGACTTCGGGTCCCGGAACATCGGGACACCGCTGAGGACCGG